>NC_140492.1:17438259-17675759 GCF_964271855.1 Acomys minous | reverse complement strand
GCAGATAAAAAAAATAATTAATTTCTTTTGTTATTTATTTTCTTACTTTAAAAAGCAAAAACAACTAATTATGTTGCCAAAGGAAGACAGATTATATCTGTACTTACAGAATATTTCGTGTCTCATCACTTATACTCTTTTCGAATCAGTTTCATTTTCATTTGATATTCACGTCACATTCTCTACAAGCTTTTTGGAAAAATCACTCAAAACAGTTCAAATATCATCATTTACAATAACATTTCTTCCTTTTGTGTATTTATAATCCAGTCTTGCAACATGTTATTTCTTCAAACAAAAACTTAATTAGAAAGTTAATTTAAAGTAAAAATTTTGAAGTTATAATAAGTAATTATATGTATTTATATAGATAACTTCTTAATGAGAGAGAATGACAATAAACATGTTTTTAAACTGTTTATTAAGACAATTTTGCTACATTAGGCTTTATGTTGAACTTTGACATTACTCACTTCTCTTTGACTTTTTCTCTACCTGACTAGAAAATTGTTTCAGTCTTCTGACCATATAGGTTGGTTGAGGCTGTTCCGACATGCAGAGTGGGTTGTAGAATCAAGTCAGCCTTGGGCCTATAAAGAAGACCTACAGAGTCAACAAACATGGACCCATGGGGCCTCAACAAGACTGAAACACCACAGCATGCATGGACTGGTCCTAGGCCCCTGCACATATGCAGCAGATGTATAGCTTGACATTCATGTAGGTCCCCCAACAACTGGAGTGGGGCCTTCTCTGACTCTGTTGCTTTCCTTTGACTCTCATTCCCCTTATTGGGCTGACCTGACTGGCTTCAATGGGAGAGGACGCACTTAGTCCTATGGCAGTTTGGACTTGGGGTGCCAGGGTGGGTTAGTCCACATAGGAGACCTTCCCCTTCTCAGAGGAGAAAGAGAAAGGAGAATGTGGGGAGAGGTGTGTGTGGGTGAGGGAGCTGTACAGAGTAAGGGTACAGTGATAAGAATGTAAAGGTTCAATTAATGGTAAAGTAACATAAATAACCAGGAATACAGAGAGATAAGTATAGGAAAATTCTTATTGAAATTAAAAGCAAATAATGACATCAATTTTTGCAAGGTTATATGTTTTATGTGATGGAAGTTCATCATTGTTGTTTACCTCTCTTGTTAAACCAAAATGAACTGTGGGTAAATTTTGTCAATACATTTTATTCTCTAAAGTGCTATTCTGTTTTTTTAAAATAAAATGTATTGGTTAAAATTTGGAGCTTGAAGAGAAATTAAAAATATCCAAACTAATATTGAGAACATGGTTTGATGTTATGTGCAGTTAATTTACTATTGTTAAACTATAAAATATCTGTAATGAAATAAAGAAACAAAACTTTAATTTTACCATGCTTTTCAACCTGTTAAAGTAACTTTTCAGAGTTCATTTATGTAATTGCATGACACAGTGTAGTATTTTCCTATCATCATTATGTGCTTTATGTTGGATCTCATGTAATATAGAAGGTAAAAATGCAAGATCATTGTGTTTTGGCAAACAAAATATGAAATGTGTGGGGAAAAAAAGGTTAGCTGTGTTAGTATCTGGTCATTGTATATTGTATGGTGACTACAACCAAAAGAGTAAAAGACCAGATCCTGAACATTGCTGTATTAATAGATAAGCCATTAAATATTTAAAAATTACATTGTGTGTGTGTGCATATGTATGTGTGTGTGTGTGTGTGTGTGTGTGTGTGTGTGTGTGTGTGTGTGTGTATCCATGTGCTCATTCATACTCATGACAGTTTGCCTCTCATTCTTCCATATGGGTCTTAGAATCAAATTTAGATTATCAGAGTTGGCAGCAGGACCCTTGTCCACTGACACTCATGTGACCTTTAAGAGAAATCTTTGAGAGATTCTTCAAGCCCAAGAGGTCAGAGGTGCCTCTGTTGTCAACATTTCAGATAAAAAAACATTTAGGAAGTAGAGCAGAATCTATTGAGCTAATAATGACCTTCCTATGCCATCCTGCAAGTATATGTAAACCTTCATTATACCAATATTAAATATTGCAGGTATCTATAACTTGGAGACACTGATCATTTGGCCTTGTTGTATGTCTATTGTATGCACATATCAATTTTCTACACCCTATCTCATAAATATATACAAGTATGTATGTCAGTTAAAATAAATTTCCAAAGTAGAATAGAGGCATATTTTATGTAGCTTTTAATAAATAAAAAAAAACTCTTATGCCATTTTCAGGGGTGGCTGTGCTAATATACAAAATGTATGGAAGCATCATTAACCATCAAACCTCAAATATTAAAGAGATATTAGAGGCAACCATGCTATAAAGAAGCAAAGGAAGAGCATAAAGAGAAAGAGAAGAGGGATCAGTAGGGAAAAAATGGAAAGAGGGAGGGGGAAGAGAGGGAATAGGTGGAGAGGGATGACAGAGAAGAGAAGGGGCAGGAGGAGGTTGGTAGCAGTTTCAGCACCAGTGGTAATCTAGTTGACAACCTGAGTCCAATTCCACCCTGTAGGACCCCAGTGGTTCTTGACTCCAGTTTTCTGACTTAAAAAAAAAGTGTCTCCTAATAAAAATATGGTATTTTAAGCCATCAATTTTATGAGAATTTCTTACATATTAGATAATTATATACCTTGTGCTTTCACACATATTAATAATTTTATTTGCTGGTTACATAGAACAAATGAAAGGACTTATAAAGTTAACAGAATTTAATGAAATAGCAAACATGTATCCACTAGGGAAACAGAACAAAAGTTGATACTTTGAAAAATGTAAAGCTTTAGTAATTCTCCATTGCTACTGGAGACAGTATCTCTTCATTGACCAGGAGCTTGGCAGATAGACTAGATTGTTTGGTCAATGAAAAGATACTGTCTCCAATAGCAATGCAGAGAGCTCCTGAGAAATGACACCCTTGGTTGTCCTCTCACTTCCTCAAGCCCTTTCATGAACATACATACGCACCTGTAAACATATGAACTTAAACATAGCCCAAGTGGACACACTAGACAGATAACTTCAATGTAGTTGTAGTGTAACTTTTGAAAGCAAAAAAGTAAATACTGAAAACTAGTAAAGAAGTATATGCAATAAATGCATTTTTTAAAACTCTCATGAGTTTTTTGACAAGCTCAAAATGCAGGCCTAATAGCATAAGATTGTAGTTCCATGCCTAACACCTTGGGTTTAATATAAAGAACAGCCAAAATAATTTTTAAAGAAGTATTCAGAAACTGATTTTTATCGCAATGTTCTTACTCATAATTTTCTCAAGGACAGATGGAATATAGCCACAATATGCACAGGCTCAATAAATCATCAATATTTTATAAGCAGCAACTGTTTTATTTTGGAGTAGTTTTTGATGATATCCTAAGCGCCTTTTTTGTAAAATACAAAAGATCATTATAGTCATCTTTAACTTTTATTATATTTTAATATTGGCCTGTCATGAAGCTTTTAAGTTAGCTCTAATTAATGTTTTCATTTTTACTATTTCTAATTTCTATTATAGTTTAAACTATTATGTGATTCAAGTTTTTCATGGTCCCTTTATAGAAAGATAACTTGGGAGGCACTTATTTCAATAAGCAACGATTTGAAATAGTGGCTGCCCAAAAAGTTTGTGCACATTTTTAAAACTCAGGAACCATGGAAAATCAGCATTCAATATTTACGAATGACTTAAAACTAAGTAATTATTGACTATCATTCCTATATAGCCATCATGTTCTTTTCATTTTATCTTAATTTTTGAAAAAAATCACATAATGTAATAAAAATCATAATTGATAGCAGACTATAGGCTGCTCTGTGACTATCTCCACCATATATCCAAAACCTAAAATTACATGTATAACCGACAAAGAAAAGAACATTTAGTAAGTATATATTAGATAAATTATATTTTTGTTTGCATGTTTATAATTCAACTATGTAGATAGTTCAGTCCACATTTTAGTTGTGATTAATATCATTTGAAAATAATTTTATTTCTACTCATACTTATACAATATACTATTTAGTTTCATATATTATTAAAAATAGTCTAAGATTAAAATACAAATTTAGGTAAAATTATACCGGTTTATGACTACTGTTAAAAATAAAATATTATAAATAAATCCCATGCTGATCAATGCTTTTAATACCACAGGGTTTAATTTTCCAAACAAAAAAGTGACTTAATGACATACATTTCATCCACAGTATGACTCAAAGATTAACTTATGTCTGCAAAGTATAGCAATTTAACATTTGTAGAATGCCAGTAAGAATACTTTAATTCTCTCCATAACAGTAAAAGCAGTGACTTTCCATGAAATAACTGAGAACATATAACCTGAAAAGTATGAATATCTTAAGTGTTAATAATATTATTTCTCTTAATGCTTCATATATTTTATTTTAAGAGAAAGATGTGAGTTTATAGTATAGAAGCATATAAGTCATAAACACGTTTTTAGAAATACTTGTGTTCTGTGTTCTGGTTTTCCAATGGACATGTATAGACTTTGGAAGTCCTCATCTAAGAATAGTTAAAAAATAGAACAAACATATTTATGAAATATATGACGTCTTGTATCCAAATTCTGCCTTCTAAATTGGAGTGAAGAGAGATTGCTTCAGTTCATCCAAATACAAACACAAATTGCCAACTCACAAATCTATATACAGGAAACAGCACTAAGTATTGGTCAGAAAACATACACACACACACACACACACACACACACACACACAAGAAAGAGAGAGAGAGAGAGAGAGAGAGAGAGAGAGAGAGAGAGAGAGAGAGAGAGAGATGAAGTCAGACAGCACTTTTTTGTCATCACTAGAATCTTTGCTATGTTCTCTTTGTGAATATTACAGAAAATATCCTTTAAATCTCATAGGTAGAGAAATAATGCAGGCCTATTTCAATGAGCTTGACTTATTTTTAACTGAGTCTAATTATCCTGTTAAATGAAATAATCCACTCTAGCCATCCTGTTCCTTGTATACCCAACTAAAGAAGAGCTGAAAAGCATTTGTGAATGCCATGGTCCACAAACACCATATATAAGCTCACAAAGTGGCTGAAGCTTCATAATATAAATATAGTGTGCATCCTTACTTCAGACATGGCCTCTTATTTACTAAAGTTATATACAGAACATTTACATTACAGAAAGGTAAAAACACAGTTTGAAAATACTGAACAGCAAAGTAAAACTCAGATATTGATAGATGTTGGAACGATCAGAACAGGAATATAAACATTTAATGTTACTGTTCTAAAGCCTTTAAAGGCTTGCAGGACAATATGCATGACAAAGTAAGATCAGATGATGATGTTTCTCATTGTGGTACAGGGCTTGCCAAACATGACTGAAGCTCCAGAGTAACTGACTAATCCTTAGCATCATGGGCACACATGCTTACTCAAAAGGAAGAAATAATACACATTTCTTTGTGAAGGATAAGAAATGTAAGGAAAGATAAGTAGAAAATATTAAATGAGAGAACATGAAATAGCTGAAATAATGCTTCAATGCAGATATGAGCACAATGGACTTGTGATGTCAAGAGAAATTTTTTTGAGAAATAAAGAGAAAAGACACTGAGGGGGAAAAAAAACATATCCATGAACTGTGACAAAATTACAAATGGTATAATATATATAATAAAGATTCTCAGTGAAGCAATCTAAAACAATATTTGAATCAAAATTAATTTAAAAAGTCAAGAATAAATTATTCAAAACAATCCCTTCCCAGGTCTTCTCCTCACCTGCCCTCCTCCTCTCTTTTCCCGCCTGATCCACACTCCTGTTTTCCTCCCCATCCCATCTCCCACCCCATTCCCTCCCTCCATATACTTTGGATGTCCATCGTATTTCTTTTTCTGAGTGAGATTAAGCATCTTCGCTTGCACTCTTTTTGGCTTCTTTTGGACAATGAAGTGTTGTATGGTTATACTCAACTATATTGCTAATTATTGGAAATGTAGGAAAGGATAGGAGGCGAACATGCTTTATGACCATAAATTATTGCATTATATAAATATCATAAACACATTTGTTTAGACATTGGCAATATACATTAAATACAAAGCATCGAGAATAAAGCCTGATGAAAACTGCAAGTCTGGAAAAATAATGCATCAGGGTAGGTTATTAATAATGGAGTGCTTCTTTTCCATTCACCACCATGACAAATTTTCATTAAAACCTACAATAAGTCTCAACTTTGTAGCTTTATATAAGTTTTTATTGACACTTAACTCATAACAGAACAATATTGAAATTTCCAAAGTGTGCATTCAATTTTAACTATTTGATAACCATTGAGCAGCTATACTGTGAGCATCTTTGGCTCCTTCTCTTTTCTTTCTCAAGTGTCTAGCAATAGACACTTAGGCAAGTCATAGTATTGTCCTATCACAAATATCGGCACTATAATTGCTCACATTTCATAAGGAGCAAACATGAGTAAAGATTTATACACAAAATTTGAAATTGTTCCTTCTTTTCTCTTCCTTCATGAAGAAATACTAGAAATAAAGCTTGCTTATTTAAAAAAACAATAAATAATTGCTGAAAGGATCATGTGGAGCAAGAAATGCACCAGGAGAGAACAATGCACCATTATGGTTTAAGAAAACACTTGAAGAGGAATTTCCAGAAGCATGTACTGTAAAGGCAACTCATCACCCACTGGAGGGCACCTTGGCCAACAACAAACATGAGACATTGTGCGGTGTTCTATGAACTGTAACATCATTCATTTTAGGATCTTCTTTATTTTGCTGATTTTTTTTTGCAAAGTATAGTTTGGAATTTTTACCATCAATGCCCTAAGTATAGATGTCAGCACTGTCAGACTGCATGTGCAGTGTGCTTTGTTCTCTCTGGTCACTGAACTGGTATCCATTATTGCTTCATGAACAGAAACTTTCAAGAGAGCATGTCATTACAATATGACATGGAAGTCCTGTGTGCTCACTTATTCAGTGTCACCTAATAGATGAAGTGAACTTAAGTTACTACAGTAGAAAGGGATTGCTTTTATGATTACAAAGCTGAACATCAGAGGAAGAAAAGTAGAAGGAACATATCACCCTTATGAAAATCTAACCACGGGAAGCTTATAGAAATTTTCAGTTTATACAAAACGAATTGGCAAATTGCACATATAAAAATACAAAACTGAGTTAAATTTTATCTGACTTATAAAATCTATGTAAAACAATCAAATTTGACTAAATGTACTCTTCCTATGCCATAAGTTGAATACAAATACAAATATGTTTTTCTCTTTCCTCAAAGTTCATTTCTTTTAGGTGCTTTGTCGTATGATATTTCCCTTTCTTTCATGTTGTGCCCATTTTTACAAACCCCACCCATAACCTCTTATAAATGTAGGCTGAAGAGGAAAGTCCACTATTTATACATTTTTTTCTTTTCTGTAAACAGTCAAGATCTCTTAAGAGAATAGAGTTTAGAGATGCATCATAAGGAAAATATTACTTAATAAAATACTTTAAGGATGGAAATGGAAGAAAGAAATATACACTGCCACATAGTGAAACTCTTACTTGGAAATACACAGATAATTTTGCATTTTAAAGATTCATATCATATTGGCTTTATGTTATGTTTATTATTTTTCTTTTTTGGAGATATTTAAAAGTAATATCAGGTATCTGTGCACATGTAATTACAGAGTGATCTGGCACTCTGACCTCTTTAGACATGTGCACAAAGAGTCCCCCCTAACACATATACCCATACACACAGAAATAAAGAACAAAGAACTATTTTAAAAGAGTCTCAGCATCTACTTCAATCTCCCATGGGGTGCAGTTTTTCATAGGACCTCTATGGTTGGCTTCCATGCTGTTACTTCTCTTCAAATGCTTCCATTGTCTACTCTACTTGCCCCATCCTCTCTTGGATCCTCTGTGTTACTTATCTTCTGTGGGTCCGTGCATTGTACTAAAAATCCACCTATAAGTGAATAAATACCATGTGTGTCTTTCTGGGTCTGGGTTACATCACTCAGGAAGTTCTCTTCTAATTACATCAAGTTGCCTGCAAATTTCAAGATTTCTTTTATTTTTAATAGCTGATTAGTACTCCATTGTGTAAATGAACCACATCTTCTTTATCCGTTCTTCAGTTGAGGGGTATCTATGTTGTTTCTAGATTCTGGCTATTATGAATATAGTTGCTATGAACATGTCCTTGTGGTAAAGTGGAGCGCATTTGTGTATATGCTCAAGAGTGTATAGCTGGGTCTTGAGATAGAAATATTTCAAGTTTTCTCTGGTTCCCATTCATTGGTCACTTCCCTCTGGTGGCAGGATGCTGACAATCCAGAGGAGACTTGAAAGGCTGGGTCAGATGATAGGGGAGGAGGGCTCCCTCTTTCTGAGGAATAGAGGATGGGAGAAACAGGGAAGAGTGAGAGAGCGTGGGGCTGGAAGAGATGAGAGAAGGGTCTACAATCAGTACACACACACACACACACACACACACACACACACATACACACACACAAACACACACACACACACACAATATCTATACTCACTACCATAAAGGCAAACACTTGATTTAAGTGTTAAGTATGTGCTTACAACTTTCAAAATATTTTGCTAATGTTATTAAAATTAAGTGGTAGCTAATTTTCATAAGTATTATAAAAACACTGATTATTCTGCCTTTCTTTCTCTAATGACTCACTTGACAGTGGGTGGACTGGAATATAGGGTCCATGTTTAAATATTACCTATTTGCGTATCTCCAATGAAGCATTTCTGTTGAGCTGAATCAGAAGCTATTGCAGAGTCCTAAGGTCAAATGAAGTTGTCATGCCACTCCTCTGTTGATCTAAAAGCAGCTGTTTCCAGCATCTCTATTAAAAGACTCTGAGAAGACAATCTTAGAGACCTAAGGAAGGCTGGAATATGTGTGGGTTGTATAGTGGCTTTGAAGTTTCTCTGCAAGTGTGAAGATGCCAGCAAAAATGCTCTTTCAGAATAATAATTAGAAGCTGTGCTGGCAGGCATGGTCGTTAAATCCTCACCTTTCCAGGGACTCAACCTATATGACTCTGATTGAAGTGGAATTCTGTGTATTCTTTCAGAAATTGTTCTCTTTGGTGACTAGACTAATGGCCAAATGACACGTCTGTTGAAGTCAGGCTGTAAAGATTACAGCAAAATTCGTTTCACAAAATGTTGAAAATGCACCTCATGCGGGAGAGCTGTAATTATATTAGCCTGGGTCTCTCCAAGGTCAGAATAGTTTAGGGCAAGGACTTCTTAACCCATTTTCTTATTCATTTCCTTCTACAGGCGGAGCTATGGGATCGATCTGCTGAATAATTGTTTTCTTTAATGTTTTATAGTCTTGGTTCACTGATTACTGCATTACTAAGGTCTAGGTCAGAGGTTTGTTTCAACCATTAGCTGAGACATGTCATACAGCTTATTTGTGGATATTGTAAAGGTGATGAAGCGAAAGCTAGGGATATGGCATGCAAGCATCAAGACCTGAATTCAAGTCCCAGAACGCATATAAAAACGGAGCACAGTGGTACACGCCTGAAATTACAGCACTGGAAGAGGAGACAGGGGGATCACTAAGGCTTGACTCTTGGAAATAATAATCAAATTAACAAGCTTTATCCGTATCAGTGAGACAGCGGGCTTGAAAAGGTAATGGCAACACAGTTTTATAAAGCTGTTAAAGCTCTAAATTCATAGAATATCTTCTTTTAAAAAAAATGGTTGCATATTTTCTAATGTAACTGGATGTTCTTGGTAAAAAAAAAAACAAAGCAAAACAAAACAAAACAGGTGGCTGTCGGTTTGAGAAGCTCAAGGGAGAATAAGCGAAGAGTAGAGTAGGGGCTGATCTAGTCTACATAATGAGTTCTACCATTATCTAGTTTGGGCGGGGAAACCCTCTCAAGCTAAAAGCAAGGTACTAAACAAGTAAACAAGATTCTGAAGTACTCCCATATAAGTTTCTCCAAATAGAAGCTATAATATTGTAGGGGCCATAAGCATGTTGTTGTTTTGATACCAAATGTGGGATATGAAAGCAGACTTGTGTGAGTATGTGCAGTGTTTCCCTGCTGGAAACAGACATGTGAGAGGACACGTGGTGTTTGTCCACTAGAAGAGGAACTGCCTCTTGTGGGAGCATGGTCTTTGCCAGCTGATAAACATCCTAGCATGAACTATGAGAGGAAACACACACACACACACACACACACACACACACACACACACACAAATATATATCCAAATCCAGAGGTTTGGCTTTTTTGGTTTTGGCATTGTTTCCTAGATGTTCCTAAAGAAGAACTCCCCAGAGAAAGCTTCAAGTTTCTGGGTTCTGGCTGCTGATGTGGGTCCTGCTGCTACAGTTGCAGTTGCTTTTGCTGAATTGCTGGTTTGCAGTTTAATAGGTCTGCTGGAATCCTGACAATGAAGAGTGGAATTGAATTTAAAAAGCTCTACTTCTCCTGTCCTCATGAACTTCTTTTCTCTCCTATCTATTGTAGGTGCGTTGGAAGGGAGAGATAAGCAGTAAAGAACCACAAATAAGGTAGATTTGTAAAACTTCAAAGGCTACATAATATGGTTGTGTACACTGGAGGTTTAATTTAAAATTTTGTTCTGCCTTATCTTTAATTTTACATACATATTAATGTTAAGAATTAAATTTAGTACATGAAATTTTAGTAAATCACAAATATACTGAGTAAAGTCATGAAGACAAAATAGTGACAGATGGCATACATGATGGGTGAAGTGAAGTATTATTTATGATTAACATCTACCCTATAAATAATTATTATTAACAAAATTGATTAGAATAGACAGATTATATATCATGAATAATAATTAAAAATTAATATATACTTTCAAATTTTAAATATATTTTAAACTTAAATTTAGACATAATTTAAATAAAATGACACCAATATATTATCAGTGACTATGCAATCCTTTGATTTATTTTCTAAGCCTTTATCACGGGTGATAATGCAAAATCTATGCGGTAATATATAATATATTCATACACAGGAAGATAATTATATTCATTTTAATTAATCTCTATATGAAGGATTTTCGTGCAGTACAGTATTGCTTTTAACAAAAAAGCATACATAGTTGTAACAGACTTTGAATGAATTAGGTTATGTGAAAAAGGAGAGTTTAGGCATGAAGAAGGACTAAGGAGTCTCACATGCAGGCTATTAGCATCGCAGTGTGCCACCCATTATACTAATATATACACCATTGAGAAACCTAAATAAAGAAGAAAATTACTTTATGTAAATTGGGCACTGTAATCACACACAGAGCATATAATTAATAGAAAGAAGGAACTTTCGTTATAATGAAAATAATTATTCCTTTTTCATAGAAATATTCATAGAAAACTAAGTTAAATGTGGCTTTTCATGGAAAAACGGTAACTCTAACATTCAGAGCTAGTTAAAATACATTTTTTAAGTTGTTCTCATATATTAGTCGATACTATATCTCTGTGTTTGTGTGTGTGTGTGTGTGTGTGTGTGTGTGTGTGTGTGTATACATTAAAAGTTATAAAGTTATTTGCTTTATTTACAATGGCATAGTCTTTAGGGAAATACAGTCAAATAAAAACTCTCTCCTTTCATATGTAACTTTTTTTTTTTACAATTTCATCATAACTAACAAGTGCAAACTGTTTTTACTTCATCATTAAACCCCCTTTCAATCTGCACAGGTTATAATAGGGTTTCTATTATGTGTATTTTTTTTTTACACAGAGATGCATTTCATAACAGTCTCCAAGAACAATAAACAGACCTGTAAAACACATTGTGGCTGTCCTGTGCTCTAAGCTGGTTTTGAACTATGTACCTATATAATAGAGACAGATCTTGAACTCTTAATTGAAGAGATGGTAGCCGGGTGTTACTATTTAAGTTCAAAGTATAATTCACTACACACACACACACACACACACACACACACACACACACACACACACATTGTGTGTGTGTGTATATACATATATATATGTATATATATATGTATATATATATGTATATATATACATTAATAGTATACAGGTGATATTCCCATATAACACACTATTTCTATACATGTGTGTAATATACATTAAATATATGAATAGGAAGAGTATATACATTGTGGTGGGGTCAATACTTTGACTGGCACAGGATGATTTCACAGTTGCTATGGCAGTTTTAAAAAGCCATTATCGAGATTCCTTGGAACTTGAGATATCAGGAAACATATAGGTACTCTACATTCATGTTACATCTTAGTAGCTTGGGGTTCTTGCAGAAACCTAACAGTAGCAACAGAGGTTTTTCCTGATCCTTTTGACTCTTTGCAGACCCTCTGTCCTTACTGGGTTGCCTGGTCCAGCCTTGATGTGAAGGTGTGTGTCTGGTTTTATTGTAGCTTGTTATGCCTTATTTGGCTGATGTCTCTGGGAGGCCTGATTTTTTTTTTCTAAGGGGAGATGGGGAATCTGTGGAAGAGTGGAGGCAGGGAAGGATCTACAGGAGATGAGGGAGAGGCCAGGAGGAGGGAAATGAGGAGAAACTGAGTGTGGGAATCTGCTGTCAGGATATAATGTATGAGAGAAGACTAGATAAGTAAATAAATATAGGTAGATAAAGACAGACAGACAGTCAGACAGTCATACAGATGATAGAAAAGAAATGTCTCCCAACTCTCATGGATCTGAATACCTGGCTCCCAGTGCATAGCACTGGTTGGGTAGTTTATGGAAATTTACAATATGAAGCATTCCTAGGGCAAGTGCATCAATAGGAGCCAGCTTTGGGCATTTATACACCCACCCTACTGTCAGTTTGCACTTGGCCTCCTGTGTGATTAGATGTGACCAGCCACCAAGCTTCTTTGACTGCCACAAGCCAATACCTATCTCTGCATAATGGACTGTCCACAGTGACCTTTTGTAAAAAAAATTTATTCATTTTACATTCCAATCATAGCTCCTTCCTCATCCCCTTCTAGTCCCACCCTCCCTTCCTCTTCTCCCCTATTCCCTTCCCCTAGTTCTCCAAGAGGGGGTCCCTTCTCCCCTACCCACTGACCCCAGCCTATCAAGTCTCATCAGTACTGTCTGCATCCTCTTCCTCTGTGGCATGGTAAGGCACTCCCCCAGAAGGAAGTAATCAAAGGGCAGGCAACAGAGTCCATGGCATGGACAGCCCCTGCTCCCCTTAATACGGGGCCCACATGACAACTGAGCTGCCTATTGGTTGCATCTAAGGGTTGGGTGGGACCAGGTACTCACCATGCATGGTTCATGAGTCTTCACCAGCCAGTCATCCCTGTTAAATCTTAAGAGCAAAAAAAGTTCCAAAATTTGAAGCAAAAGTAGTTTTGTTCATGGTAATTTATCCCAGGACAGAAAAGTAACTAAAACATTTGCCCTGGCAATTAAATGTAAGTATCACACATCATTATGTTCACTCACATCATGAATAAAATATAAGTATTTCTTAATCCTGACGACTTAATGTAGGAGTCATGTGACAATATAAATGTCATATGATCTCAGGGAAAAAAAATCCATTTTCTAGCATTTCAGGTCACATGAAGTTATCTGGCCTGTGCTCCTATAAATCACATGATGTGGCCTGCAGGTACACAGAGGAAGGAGAGGAAGGCTATCTGGATGAGACATGATAGGCTGTGGTCCTAAGGATGGGGGAATAGGGTCCTACTGTCAGAAGTCTAGGGGAGAGGAATAGGGCAGGAGTAGGCGAGAGGGCGGGAACTGGAAGATACAATTGAGGGGATAACAAAAAAAGAATCAGGTTAATTTTCTACATCCTTTACCTAGTTCAGTGAATTTCTGAAAAAATGTAAAAACAAAACAGAAACACCTAATACAGATAGGGCATCATCATTCCCCTCTTCTCGACACACTAAAGTTGGATTTAAAAGTATGACAAGAGGTGCTCCCCATTTCATCACTTCCCCCTTGGGCAGAGGCCCAGCCCACTGGCACACAGAGGATGGGGAGACAGGATTTCCAGGTGAGACCTGATAGGCTGCAGTCAAATGGTGTGGGAGGAGGTCGCCTTTGGTTAGAGGTCTAGGGGAGGGGAACAGAGCCAAAAAGGGAGGGAGGGTGGGAAGATACTAGTGAGGAAATAACAAAAAGGATATAATATGATGTTTTAATTATTGTTGCTTTATAGTACAGCTTGACATCTGGTATGGAGATTCCTTCAAATGATCTTTTATTGTACAAGACTGGTTTAGCTTTTCTTTGTTTTTCTTTTTTCCATATGAAGTTGAGAATTGAACTTTCAATGTTTTTAGAAAAATTGTGTAAGTATTTTCATAAAGACTGCATTGAATCTAGAAATTGCTTTTGGTAAGATAGCCATTTTTACTATGCTAATTCTCTCAATCTACAAGCTAGAAAGATCATTCCATCTTCTCATGTCATCTTCAATTGCTTTCTTCTCAGTTCTGAAATTTTTTTCAAACAAGTCCCTCTCTTGCTTGGTTAGAGTAACTCCTAAATATTTTATATTGCTTGTGGCTAATGTGAAGGGTGTAGTCTTCCTAACCTCTTCTTCTGCATGCTTGTCATTTGTATATAGGAAGGCTACTGACTTTTTTGAGTTAATTTTGTATCCAGCCAATTGGCTCAAAAGAAGGTGTTTTTCAGCCTTAGTAGTTCTCTGGTGGAATTTTGGGGTCACTTATGTACACTATCATATCATCTGCAAATAAGGATAATTTGACTTCCTTCTTTCCCATTTGGATCCCTTGACCTCCTTTTGTTGTCTTATTGCTCTGGCTAGAACTTCCAGTACTATATTGAAGAGATATGGAGAGAGTGGGCAGCCTTATCTTGTTCCTGATTTTAGAGGAATTTCCTTGAGTATCTCACCATTTACTTTGATTTTGGCTATTGGCTTGCTGTATATATCCTTTATTATGTTGAGTTATGTGCCTTGTATCACTGATCTCTCTAAAACTTTAAACATGGATGAGTGTTGGATTTTATCAAATGCTTTCTCTGCATCTAAAGAGATGATCATGTGGTTTTTTAATTTTCAGTTTGTTTATATGGTGGATTACATTGATGCATTTCAGTATATTAAACCATCCCTGCATGCCTGGAATGAAGCCTACCTGGTCATGGTGAATGATATCTTAGATGTGTTCTTGTATTCATTTTGCAATTATTTTATTGAGTATTTTTGCATCAATGTTCATAAGAGAAATTGGTCTGAAATTCTCTTTCTTTGTTGGGTCTTTGTGAGGTTTAGCTATCAATGTGACTATTGCCTCATAAAATGAATTTGGTAATGTCCATCCATTTCTATCTTTTGGAGTAGCTTGAAGAGTATCGGTATTATCTCACCCTTGAAGGTCTGGTAGAATTCTGCACTGAAACCATCTGGCCCTGGGTTTTTTTGGTTAGGAGTCTATCAGTGATTGCTTCTTTTTCTGTAGGGGAAATAGGACTATTTAGCTTGTTTATCTGTTCTTCACTCAATTTTGGCAGGTGGAATTTATCTAGAAAATCATCCATTTCCCTTAGATTTTCAAATTTTGTGACATATATGCCTTTGAAGTATGATCTTATGATTCTTCATATGTCTCTCTTTTCATTTCTGATATTTTTTTGATTGGTTACTGTCTCTCTGCCTTTTAGTTAGTTTGGCTAATGATTTTTCTATCTTGTTGGTTTTCTCAAAGAACCAGCTCTTGGTTTTGTTGATTCTTTTGACTGTTTTCTTTTTTTCTAATTTATTAATTTCTGCCCCAAGTTTGATTATTTCCAGACATCTACTCCTCTTGAGTTTTTCTGCTTCTGTTTTTTTCTAGGGCTTTCAGCTGTGTCATTAAGTTGCTTATGTGGGATGTTTCCAATTTATTTTTAAAGGCACTTAGTGCTATGAATTTTCCTCTTAGCACTTCTTTCAATGTATCCCACAAATTTGAGTATGTTGTTCCTTCATTTTCATTGGATTTTAGGAAGTCCTTAATTTCTTTCTTTATTTCTTCCCTTACCTACAGAGAAGAAGGTATAGTCCTTTTTCTTTGGGTGAAAGGTTTTGTAAAAATCTGTTAGATCCATTTGACTCATGGCATTGGTAAACGATGTTATTTCTTGGCTTATTTTCTGTTTCAATGACCTATCCTTTAGTGAGATTAAGGTGTTGAAATCTCCCACTATTATTATGTGGAGATCGATGTGTGGTTTAAGCTTCATTAATAGATCTTTTACAAATGTGGATGCCCTTGTATTGGGAGCATAGATGTTCAGAATTGTGATGTCATCTTGGTTGATGTTACCTTTTATGAGTATGAAGTGTTCTTCCTCATTACTTATCCTTTTTGATTAATTTTGATTGAAAGTCTATTTTGTTCTATATTAAAATGACTACACCAGCTTGCTTCTTGTGACCAGTAGCTTACTATATATTTTTTCCAACCTTTTATCCTAAGGTAATGTCTATCTTATGGGTGAGATGTGTTTCTTGAATGCAGAAAAATGTTGGATATTGTTTATGCACCCATTCAGTTAGTCTGTGTCTTTTTATTGGAGAATTGAGACTATTGATGTTGAGAAATATTAATGACCAGTGACTGTTAAGAGTCTTTAATCTCAGCACTTGGGAGACAGAGGTAGGTGGATCACTGTGAGTTTGAGCCAGCCTGGTCTACAAAGCGTGTCCAGGACAGCCAAGGTTACACAGAGAAACCCTGCCTCGAAAAACTGAAAAAAAGAAAAACTTAAAAAAAAAAAAAGAGTCTCAACTTTGATGTTGGTTTCAGTAGAGCATTTGTGTGGTTGTGTTTTGAGGGATTTTTGTTTGGTTCATTTTTTGGTTATTTATTTGTTTGAAAAAAACATTAACACTCAAAAGTGTGTTTTAGTCAAGTGTTGGTTTTGACTGAGTTCATTCTGTGCAGGGAATGAAAGATAGACACACCTCTTGTGAGTCACGCCTACCCAGTAAGGTTTCATTGTAGACATTTGCTCCCTCTGGATCTTGGTCTTTCTTCTCTCTTCTCTCTCTTTTTTTTGTTTTTTGTTTTTTTGTTTTTTGTTTTTTGTTTTTTTGTTTTTTGTTTTTTGTTTGTTTTTCAAGACAGGGTTTCTGTGTGTAGCCTTGGCTGTCCTAGACTCGTTTTGTTGACTAGGCTGGCCTTGAACTCAGTGATCCACCTGCCTCTACCTCTGGAGTGCTGGGATTAAAGGCATGTGCCGCCATGCCCGGCTTCTGCTCTCTTCTTTAATCATGCCTGAGCCTGAGGAAACTGAGGTCAATGGATGTCTCATTCAGGGTTACCACACTGCAGTCTCTTTCAATGCATATTGATGCATCCCTGTATTATTTACCATCTATTGTAAACAGAAACTTCTCTGGTGAGTGTTGAGAGATGTGCTTATCTATTGTTATATAGATATATACATATCTATAAAGATACTACCTTAAGATATGATTTAAATACCATGGCCACTTAGAGAAAAATACTATTAGATAAGCTGAGAAGTACTGTGACCTAGCTAGCCTAGCCTAGCTAGGATTTAGGGCTCATTTTCTTGTAAAAGGAATGAATTTCCTCATGAGGAGCTGGCCTCAAGTCTAATCAGAATATTGCCATAAATTTTGAGCGTGTATTGCATCAGTGGGAATACGTTGCCAGCTTAGTCATTATTATAGTTTTCAGGTTCAATGCTGGCTTAGATTCTTAATTATTTTTGTTCTCATGTAGCATAATTAGAACGTTATAGCACTATGAATGCTTCTCTCTCTCTCTCTCTCTCTCTCTCTCTCTCTCTCTCTCTCTCTCTCTCTCTCTGTGTGTGTGTGTGTGTGTGTGTGTGTGTGTGTCTTTGTCTCTCTCTCCCTCCCTTCTCTGTGTGTTTATGATGGAGAGAGAGAGAGAGAGAGTCATCAAGTTCTGTTAAGTAACCATGGGCAATGACATTAGCTTATAATAATTGGGAGTGGTCTTCTATGAAAACCCACTGAGAAATAATTTGATAAAACTAATACACACTTGTTACTTATTAGTTTTTTATTTGGTATTCACTGGCATCCCATCATTTGCCATAGAGTAACTGCCTTTAAACTTTTACTATGATGCTTCTACTCTTATAGATTTCTATGTTTTTGTAAAATGCATTTAGACCTATAACTCTCCATTATCTACTTCACTAAGCTGTATCCATATTCAACATATTTTGACACTTTCTGTTCCATTATTCTACTCTTCTCTTCATATAATTCGTGGGTTGTCACCCTTCCATTGAATGTCCTCCATTAAAAAAAAATGATATTCTCCACCGTTGAGTGGAGAGTGAGATCTGACTCTCAAATGAACTCTGGTTCCCCTTTTCTGACCATGTCCCCTGGATGGGGAGGCCTGGCGGCACTCAGAGGAAGGATAGCAAGTTACCAAGAAGAGACTTGATAATCTTAGAGCATATATAGGGGGAGGAGGTCTCCCTCAATCATAGACATAGGGGAGGGGAGAAGGGGGGAAGTGGGAGGGAGGGAAGAATGGGAGGAAACAGGGGAAGGGCTAACAATCAAGATGTAATATGAACAAATTAATAAAAAAAAAAAGGAAAAGATGGTGGGGAAACACTAGTGTACTGTATGTGGTTGAAAAATAAATAACTGTATTTATAATCCAAAACAACAACAACAAAAACAAAACAAAACAAAAAAAACCAGAAGAACACCTTGTTACTTTTCTAATTTTTATAGGTACTCCAATTCAAATACACATAATTACTGGCCAAACACATGAGAGAGGACATGTAATATTTGTTTTTCTGAGTATATATTATGTCATTCATAGTATTTATTTGTAGCTCTATTCATTTCCCTTCAAATGTCATTTTTGTGTAAAGCTTCAAAATGTTTCACAATATTTGTACCACATTTTCATTAACCTTTTAATTAATTGGCATCTAGCTCATTTCCATTTCTTGGTTGTTTTGAATAAAGCATCAATGACCAATACTAATGTCTTTGTAGGAGTATATAGAGTCCTTTGGACTATGCCAATCAGTGGTGTACCTGGGTCCTACATTCTACCCATTTTTAACTTATTGAGGCATCTCCAGATTGATTTCCATAGTGTATGTACAAGTTCATATGCCCATCCATAGTGAATAATGGTTCCCAATTTCCAATAAACACACTAGTATTTTTTTTTAATGATTTTAGACATTCTGACTGGGGAATTTAAAAGAAGTTTTTCTTTGTCTTTCCATGACAGATTAAAATATCGAACATATGTTAGAACGTTATGTAAAATGTTTGGGGAAATGTCTTAACAGCTTAAAAATAGAACCATCACAACATCATATGACCCAGCAATTTCTCTCCTGTGCACATTCATAAATAATTTTATACATTATCAAAGAGATATTTATTCCTCTATTTTTTGTTGTTTTATTCACTAATGCAAAATATTAGAAACAATATAGTTATCCGACACTAATCTACTCTAAGATATAAAATAAGGAAAGTATAATCACAATATTAACAGTGGAATGAATTAGTGTGAATATATAATATTAAATGAGGTAAAAATTTCAGGAAGAAAAAATATTCTTCCTTGTTTTCAGAACCTATATAATTACATATGTGTATGTATATATATGTATATATGTATATATATATACATATGTATGTAAATAAATGCACATTGTTACAGCATCAGTTGTAAAAAGTAGAACAGAAGAAACTAAATAATAGGGAATGAGGAAATACTGAATTCAGCTAATGGACACAAGTTATCAAAGAGAACGCACTGCTAATTGATTTTCTGGTTCTACCTCTACCATGGATTTTTTTATTTTTGGTGGTAAAAATGTTGTTGTAGTGAAAGTGTTAAATCCATTGTGCAGCACAAAATCTTCTTTTTGGAAGGGCTACTCTTTTTTTTTTTTACTTTTTAAAAAAAATTATTCTTGTTACATCTCAATGGTTATCCCATCCCTTTTATCCTCCCATTTTTCCCTCCCTCCCATTTTCCCCTTATTCCCCTCCCCTATGACTGTTCCTGAGGGGGATTTCCTCCCCCTGTATATGTTCATAGGGTATCAAGTCTCTTCTTGGTAACCTGCTGTCCTTCCTCTGAGTGCCACCAGATCTCCCCCTCCAGGGGACATGGTCAAATGTGAGGCACCAGAGTACGTGAGAAAGTCATCTCCCACTCTCCACTCAATTGTGGAGACTGTTCTGACCATTGGCTAGATCTGGGTAGGGTTTTAAAGAAGATGGAATGATCTTCCTTGCTCATGGATCAGGAGAATTAACATAGTAAAAATGGCCATCCTACCAAAAGCAATCTACAGATTCAATGCAATCCCTATCAAAATACCTACACAATTTTTTAAAGATATTGAAAGTTCAATTCTGAACTTCATATGGAAAAACAAAAAAAACCAGAATAGCGAAAACAATCTTGTACAATAAAAGGTGCCCTGGAGGAATCTCCATACCTGATCTCAAACTGTACTATAAAGCAATAGTAATTAAAACAGCATGGTACTGGCACAGCAACAGGCTGGTTGATCAGTGGAATCGAATCGAAGACCCAGATATGAACCCACACACATATGGTCACTTGATTTTTGACAAAGAAGCTAAATCCATTCAGTGGAAAAAGGATAGCATCTTCAACAAATGGTGCTGGTCTAACTGGATGTCTATGTGGAAGCGCTACTCTTACTGTATAGAAGTTCAGTGAAATGTACAGATTTTGGGTTTGGTTAATTTCTCTGAGTGATTCATGTTAAGCATATTTTAACTAATATTGTTTATAAATTAAAAACAAACTTCTTTTAGGGGGCATCTCTGTATTTAAATTCCATTCCAAAATTCTCCATTAGTTTATTTGCTTTTTTGTGTTATGTATTTAATTTTTTCTATATTGCAGACACCAATACTCTGTCACACGTCAAATGTATGGCTCATGAAGAGGTTTTTTTTTTTCATCCTTTAGGCTGACAGGCCATTTGACTGATGGTAGTCTTTGATATGCAGAAGGTTTTCAGTTAAAGGAGGTACCATTTGTCAATGATTGTTCTTAATGCCTGTGCTACTTAGGGCCTATGCTAAAGTCCTTCCTGTACTTATAAGCCGAAGCATTTTCCATAATTTCTTCTCAAGCAGTGTCAGAGTACCAGACCTTATGATAAAGTCATTGATGCATGAAACTCTTTTTGGATGGGTGGGGGCAATAGATAAAGTTCTCTGTTCTTTCTGCTGCATGGAAATATTGATGTTTGAAAACATTGGTGATAAGAATGCTGTCTTTTTTCCAATGTGTACTGTTGGCTTTTTGTAAAAAAAACAAATAGGAGTTTGTAATAGTTTGAGCTTGTAGCTGTGTCCTAAATTCTACTCCATTAGTCAATGTGTCTATTCTGTCTAAGTGTCCTGTTGTTTTCTACTATACCACTGTAGTTAACTTCATACCAGGAAAGAAAACCCTACAGGAGTTCTTTGTTGTTTATTTTATTTTATTATTTATACATCAGCTTCTCTGAATCTTTCCATGTATTTTTGTTATTGGTAAAAAAGGGAAACTACTGTTTGGATTTTTTGTTTTTTTTCTTTGTTTGTGTAAGATATGTATCCTGCTACTTCACTGATCATGTTTATTAACTGTAGAAGTATTCTGGTTATTTTATGTATAGTATCATATCAACTGAAAATGAGGATACTTTGACTTCTTGTTTGTTATTATTGTCTATATAACATAATTACCTTACTGATCTTGCTAAATCTTCAAGCACTTATTAAAGAAAAATGGACATCCTTGCTTTGCGTACAATTTTAATGGAAATACTTTTATTTTCCATGTATTTAGCATTATGTTGCATATAGAATTTTTATGCATTGCCTTGATTATTGCCTGGGAGTTAAAGATATATTTGAGCCATCATGTGATTGCTGAGAATCAAGCATATGACCTCTTCAAGGGTACACACGTGATCTTAACCATTAGAGTCAACTCTCCAGCTCATTCTGCATTTATCTGTTTTTGATAGTTGTGTAATGGGGGCTTCATAAGAACAGGAATGATTCTATTTCTTTTTCTGGAAGAGATTGAAAACCACCCATTTTAGTTCTTTAGGGATATATTTGAATTCTTCTGAATAATGATCTGTACTTGGATTAACTTTCGGTGGGAAAGTTTAGGGTATGTCTGCTGTTGTTTGTTTATTGCTCTTGTGTAAATTTCTGTTACAATCGAATCCTTGTTGTATATTTCTTTTATTTATTTATTTTATTCTTTATTCACTTAACTCTTATTGGCTTAACTTAGACTTGCCATAGGCATTAAGGAACTAATCCCTTCCAGTTTGGTCTTGATAAGCTCCTGGAAACATGTGCTTGTAGTCTTTGATTGTTGCATGAGGTAGCATCTGCTATTTGATAACTGATTTTATTAATTGGAAGTTTCTCTTACTGTCAGTTAATTTGGATATTTTGCTACTCTTTCCAAAGAACCAACTAGTCTGACTTGGATACCTGTTTTAGTATCATCAAGCTAGAGCTCATTATCCCTTCCTCTTGACTATTTCAGACTTGTTTGTTAATGTTTTCCAAGGCCGTCAGGCACATCATGGTGTTATTTAATTGAAGTGTTTTGAAACTTTTGGTACAGTTATTTAGAGGTATAAACTTTTCTGTATGGACTACATTAATTGTTCTCCATAAGTGTTTGGTGTGGTTTGTTTTCATTTTCAATCCACTGTATGAATTCCTAAATTACTTTATTTCTTCATGGTTGAAATTGTCATTTGGTTGTGTGTTGTTTAGTTTTCATGAGTTTTTCAGACTCATGAAATTTAGTAGTTTCTAGGCCAATTATTTCAAGGGTTTATTTCATTGTGGTTATACAGAATGTAGAAATTCATTCCAAATTTTCTACATTTGTTGATGTTGTTTTGTGTCTTTGTACTGACCTATTTTGGAAAACCTTCTATTGATTGCTAAGAAGAATATTTATTATTTAGATTCTTTGTACAAAGCACTGTGATTCAAAATTTTATCTCTTTAAAATACTTTAGTGTCATGTTATAAAATAAGCTTTAAGTGTAAGTTTGAAAGAACCAAAAATTATTCAATAAATATGAAAAGAAGTATTTAACCTAAGTCATTATAAAAAGTTATCCTCATTTCTATTAAGCTTCTACACAGTTGTGCAAAATATTTTCACAATATTTATATTTCAGTGAATACATTTTCTTCTTCTTGGTAACATTTTACTCTCTCATGAATAGTTTTTATGTATATACATGTTGAATCCATGGAGACATGCTCTACAATCAGGCTCAGTTTCCTTGACATATTAAAACCTAAATGGACATCATTTACTGAAAATAAGACTGACCTCACCAGCCTATTCCACACACCATATGTCACCGAATAACTTCTACTCCCTGCCAAAATGTAATTTAAAGCAGTGACCTAGAAATAAAAGACTACATATACCATTACCAATCAATCCCCTGAGTCATTCAGTCTCCACTCAGCAATATTTTAATAAATCCTTTTCATTTATATTGATGAGTTGTTAACACAAATTGTAAGTAAAAGGACAGTTGACTTTTATTAGCAAAGACATAAATATATAATGTTATATCAAAAATTCCATGCTTACTATGCTCACTATGACACAATATTACTGATTCAGGATGAAAGGATAAAATACTATTAACTTTTAAAACTTGACAAACTTATTTGTATACATTTACATGAAATCTTACATTCTATATGCACATTTATGTAGGTTACTAAAAATTACAGTTTTAGATCCCTTTACATTTTTTGTAGTTGTCTGTTTTTAATCACTGCACATTAAAATAGGGAGATAAAATGATGGTAAGAGCTTTCAGTCCTGGCTGTGCAGGATTGAATTGAAACCCAAGACTCCATTTGTGTATTTCTCTATAGATAGGTAAATTCTACCTGATGCATTATTTGTCTATTCTTCTTCCTACTGGTTTCTTGATTTATTAGATAAAGAGTAACACCAGTCAACAACTGTAAAGGTAACTTTTATTTGATAGATGCAATTGTTGGCTCAGAGGCTTCCTGACTCCACCTGCTAACTTATACCTAGTCCTGGAAGGTTCTACACAATCTAATCTAGGCCTAGAATGTGTTCAGCTTGTGAGACTTACTGTTGAATAAACTCATGCTTTATAGTTTTTTCTGACCTCTGTCTGGCTAGTTCAACTAAGCTATTCTGGTTCAAACTCTTTAAGCTTACTGACTAAAAATGTTTTCTAGCAACTTCTTCCTGATTTGCTCTGCTTGTCCTCAAACTAACTCTAGCAATCGGTTCTAGTCTTTTGGATCCTTCTCATTCCCAGGCTCATTTTTCCTTTAGCTTGTCCTCTCTTTAACCTGTCTCTGTAAAACTCTCCCAGGAAAACTGCCTCCTCTCTTTCTCTCTCTGTACTGTTCTCTCTTAAGTTGCCTCTCTTTCCTTTCTGTTCTCATGAGAGTCTGACATACCCTATTTTGTCAAATCTTTCTGTCTGCCTCTCAATTAGAAGTCACTTTTCAACATGAGTACTTCTTTCTATAAACTAACATTATGTTCAGTGCTTTGGATTAAATGCATGTGGTAAAGGTTGCAAAGAGTCCTTTCTGAGTAGCTCATTGGCCTAACATTTTGTCTCTGTTTCTTCTAGGCAGCTTGGTCTGAGCCTCTTCCAACAGCTCCAGTTGCCTATAATTGGCTATTAACTGCCTTTACTGTTAATATACTCTAGGGAAGGGAGAAGCTAAGTGAATCTGGTCAGTTTTAGGGATTCCTGAGTTTACTTGGAATTGCTTACTTTCTATCTTAAGGAGCTTCCGAGCAGGACAAAAAGTACCACCTCTCTATAGACTACCCTATTGTTTTTCATCTCTTTAAACATCTTGAGTCTCAAGGAGCTTTCTCTCAAGATGCAAGGTTTAAAAATGATAATGTCACTGGGGTATTTATTTGTAAGACTTGTCTAGTAGGTGTCCTTTTGTCCCATTATCAGGAAGCTCCATTTAAATTCTTTTCATAGACACCCTCTCTCTTTTTTTTAAAAAGAAAAACTAGTAAAAGGTCCAGAGTACAGAGTTAATGTTGAACTAGTCAGTTTGCAGTGCTCAAGCCTTAACAATGAAAAGTTTGTACATAAACTTGGTCACTTTCCTTGCTGACACTCATAAATATCCTAATTTCTACTCTTTTTTTCCATTCAGATTTTTCACCCTGTATCTGGATATCCAACTTTGCATCACCAAAACCATCAACATAAAATAAAATAAAAGTGACATCGCTGTAATACACTGTTCTATTTACAAAGCCCTCTACTATATGTACATAAATTACCTCGAGTACAGTTGTATATATGAGTCCAAGGAGGTATTTGTTTTAAAAATTCAAGCCAGTTTATTTTAGTTTTAATATAATTTTTCATGCCAGTTTGAGTTTAGTAAAATACAGAGTTCCCTTCCAGTGTTGATCTCATTGTTTTCTCAATCTTCAATGAGATATGTGTGATGACTGAAGAACTAATTTAACTCTTTGCTGAATCTTGTAACCAAATTCAACAGTTCCTTCACAACTAAGTAAAAGCGCTGCTCTGAAGTACGGCATGCTGATGCATAGCTATGAAAATCATACTCAGAATCTAACTGTCAAGTACCCTGACTCACTCTTGACACAAATGATACAAATAAAGGCTGTCTGTATTGCATCTCCTGTGAACCGCTCTTTGAACCAAACAGGATGTCTCAGTGTATGTTGTGTGTGCTAGGACTGAGAGAAGCAGAGAACCACTGTATCATCAGGAATTAGTGCATGACGTAAAAAGGGGATGTCTGACCTATGGAAAGCCATGCAAATATTAGGCTATTGCTAGAAACCATGGTGAGCAAAGTGCTATCCAATGTATGCATCAGAAAGCACTTGTTATAGCAGTGTTGTAATTATAATACATACATCTATACTTAATGTTTTTCACTCTTTAGTGGCAGTTGACCATAGTAAATAACTATTTGCCCAGGACATTTTAGCTCATCAACAGGAACTAGATATCTTCCAATTTGACATGGTCAGCTACAAAATTTCAAGGAAAACACTTCAAATGGAAGTAAGTGAAGAGTATTTAGTGGAAATTATGAAAAAATATGTATAAATATTTTCATACAGATTTCTCTGGTGTGATGTTGTGTCGGAGTGGGACATGTATCAATGAAATCACAATAACAAGAACGACACATCATCTTAGATATTTTTTTCTTTATTTGAGTATTGATTTTGTTTTTCATTTTGTTATAACTTTTTATTGATCTTCTATGTTTTACATGATCCACAGCAGTCTCACACATCTTCCCATTCTCATATCTACCCCTCACTCTTGCGAACTCTCACCCCAAATAAAAATATCACAAAAACAAAACAATAATAACAACAAAGCATACAAAAACAACTCATGTATGTCACAGTATATCCTGTAAATTTTCATTGCAATGACTCATTGGTCTGGTTCAAGGTCTATAGCTTCTGTGACTCTATCAACATTGGATCCTCACTGGGACTTATACTAGTTTTCCTGTTGTTGCCTTCTGTCATGGCCATCCTGCAGCTTTGGAACAGCAGGACTGGAATTTCCACATGTGCAGAGCTTTCACAGGTGATATAGATTTTGAGGTATGCCAACTCAGAGACCTAAATCTGGGCTTGGGTGGTAGCTGAGCTTATCAGTTTGTTTTCTCTCCCTTATAGGCACCATGAGGGTGAGCCTTCAGCACTGCTCCAACTAGGCCAGCCAGTACTACCATTGGCTGGAGGTGGGATCAGCACTTCTGCCTTTATGCCCTCAAGGATGGCTCACTGTACCAGCACTTCCAAAGCAAGCTCAACCCTGCTGCTTAGTTAAGTTGCAGGGGCCCACTCTCCCAAATTCTGCACCCAGCAAGGGGCTGACATAAGTCTCTGACTCTCACACTCTAAGGGCTGGTTTATCCCTGTCTTCACCATCAGGGCCAGCTCACTGTGTTGCCCAGGTGAAGTGCAGTGTCTAATCTCCTAAGTACTCCAGCCAGTGAGGGGGCAGGGACAGCTCTCCTTGGGGATGGGGAAGTGGGAGAGTCTCCTTTCAAAAATTGAAGGACAGTGATCTTTGTGATTTGGTAAAACAAATGCTACATGTTCAAACTAGTTGTGTTTGAACTTTGGATTTCAATAAATGCTCACAGAGTAAAGCAATGAATGACCCTCCAAAAATGGGAAGGTAATCCTAAACCATATAGATTCCACTGTGGTCCCAGACATGTATTGTTCCTAAATAAATACTTTCTTCATGATCACATTTTGGTTTATTTTTGGTGAGTTGAAAAATTATTTTATTTATTCACTTTACATCCCAACTGTAGCCCCTCCCTTCTCTCCTCCCAGTCCCACCCTCCTTCCCTCTTACCCTTATCCCCCTTCCTCCACCTCTAAGGAAAGAGAAGTCTCCACCAAACCACCCCATTTTATTTTACTCTAGTAAGAACACTCAATAGTGTGTTAAGTGACATTCTAATATAGCATTATTAGCTATGGTTATTTACTTGGATCACTCTCTTTTCACCTTGCTGATTAACAGAGATGAAGCTTCTGGTACTCTGTAGTTCAATTCTCTCTTACATCACGTTTCAGCCAGCTCTTAAGACATACTATAAAAATACTCATATTTCAAGTATTTCTAATGGAGCTATCCTAAGTAGAGCAATTTCTCTCTTGAGGATTATAACACTACTTGATTTAATTAAACCGATCAAATTAAAGTAAATGGTGGTATAAGCCCTAGAGTAATGTATATTGCAGTTATAGAAATGGCCAGTGCAGTGATTGTATACTACATTAGATATACTTTCAGCACTTCATACTAGCATATTCAATTAAGTGAATAAAAGTAATGTGGGATTCTAAATTATTCAGTTAACTTAAAATGCACATATTTATAACTAATATTTGCTTACAACAACTTCTAAGTTTTCACTACACTATATAGATAAATACATAAACAAATAAAGATATTTTAGTAATTTAAATAATTTTGAAACAGTAAGTTAAAATTTTGATTTCACATTTCTGCTTAAAAATGAATGTCTTGAAGAAAACATCCTTCCTATCTTGGTGAGTCTAAATTTCTGAATTTATGTCAATGTCTATCATATCTCATCATTATCAACTTAAAACATTTACCTAGACCAAAAACATCTTCAAGGCTGCCAAATACAAATATTCCAAAACAATGTGAATGTGAAATATATATAATTCTTGATTGTTTTGTGGTTCTTCTTGTCATAGGTAGTTTATTGTATATAAGTGTAATAATATAAATGTATATATAAAAATATTTAATAAAATTTTTTAAATGAATAGTTCATTATCACAATGGAAAAATCTATTGGTTCTTGCTGTATAGAATTCAATGGTGGTAAATTGATAAGCTTAAAATATATAAAACAAACCAAGAATATTGTGTTTCTTACTTTATTCTTTCCTCATTGTCTTAAACTCTAGCAATCCTAGTGGTCACTATTGTTCTTGTATTTAATATTGAACAAATAATTTTCAGAGAACCCTCTAATATATACAGTTGGGAAACTTTTCCCTTCTATATGGTAGGAATATCTATGAATTATATTGAACTTAAGTATAAACCAATGATAATGACATTGCCACTTTGGTTTTTTTTTTTTCTCTTTGTAAGGCGAGTGCTACTGAGTATGCGTATGTGTATGTATATGTGTTAGAGGGTATGTCTGCACGTGCATGCGGTATGTTTTTGTGCCTTTGTGTCCGTAGGCGAGTCTGATGCACATGTGTCCTGGTTTGTTCATATGTGGGTGTGTAGTTCAGAAGATAAACTTCTAAAATCTAATGAAGACTCTGTTTGGACCACGCACACTGGCAAAGGGGACACATTGTTTCCATAGCTGATGCAGTTTAGTCTGTCTAACCACCTGATACAAAGGTGTTATTTTAGACTCTTGTGTAATGAATTTGTGAAGTAAATCACCTAGAACACAGGTAAAGCCATGGCTTCTGAGACAACCACAAAGCTGTCACTCTTACCCTTAGTAACAGAACTATTTGAAGTAATGGACTATGTATTAGCCTAGATAGAAAAGAAATTGACATCAAGAAGTTGTAAATAGATCAAAAGTTAAGGGGCAGATTGAGATCTTAGAAATCCCAATAAGACTATAAAGCAGTTATAAGGAAAATTGCAGAAAGACAAACCTGAGAAGACATGATTGCTCACAAATAATGGGATATTGATCTTTAAGGCTCAGAAATAATTGTTGTATCTTTCTGGGACCACTCATTCTACATGGTGTGGTGATCACCTTGACTCAAGCCATGAGAAAAAATTGCAATTACTCTCTCTCTCTCTCTCTCTCTCTCTCTCTCTCTCTCTCTCTCTCCGTGTGTGTGTGTGTTGTGTGTGTGTGTGTGTCTGTCTCATATTATGTTATTGATTTAATAAGTTATGTGAAATCAAGGTATATGCAAAGTTTGTAAACAAATGTAGGGTGAGTGAGGATAGGTCAGTAGATTATTGAAATCCATAGTTTATTCTTCTACCAAGTCAGTAAGTAAGCATGGGAAAAATATCTATATTATGGACAAATCTTCTCAATTCTGACATATATGTGTGTGTGTGTGTGTGTGTGTGTGTGTGTGTGTGTGTGTGTGTGTTCATTTTCTTAATTCCAAAACCAATTATTCTTGACTCAATTTCCTTCCATTTACCTGCATTTAATTTGCCTCTTCCCATACAATTATGACATAGAAACTTGCTGTTTTAAAGCTATTCATTGATCCTTTCTCTCTAGTATAAATCCACACTTTCATCTCCTTAGATTTATATAGATTTTTGTTTCTTTCTTCTTTATTATTGATTCTCAGATTCTTCTACTCTATTTTCTGATGAATAAAACATTCAAGTTTCTTACTTATGACTACCTCTCGTATTCCTCTTCTCTGGGTTACATGATATTTCCTCTTCATGGAAATATATACATATATATGTATATCTGTATATGATGAACTTGCTTGTTTTAAAACATTCACAGAGCTTCTGAATACTAGAACATGTTTGTTAAACTTTTGATTTCTTTCATTAAACACTGACTGTTCCTCTTTATCATGCTTATGTGAATTTGTAGACACAAAAAGTATAAATATCATAATTCATCTTGTTTATGGTTAATTTAATACCTAGCTAGATATGGATTTTTCTTATTGTGGAGTATAATTTGTTTGTTTGTTTTGCAGCATAGATTTTTATTTTGAAACACAACACTGCAAACCTCTTTTGTTTCTGTAAAACATTTTAGTAAATATTTGGTTTTTGGCTTATAAATCTTTGAGAAATGCTTCATATCTAATATTATTACAGTGTCCTATTAGAATAAATTTATCTGAATGCAATTAAACAGATTGGAAAAATAATCATAGTATCATGTATTCACATTAAAAATTGAGTTTTTTAGCCTATGTGTCCCTCAGTAGAAGAATGGATAAAGAAACTGTGGTACATTTACACTATGGAACACTATTCAGCTATTAAAAACAAGGAATTCCTGAAATTTGTGGACAAATGGATTGAGCTAGAAATGATCATAATGAGTGAGTTAACCCAGAAACAGAAAGACTCAAATGGTATATACTCACTTATATCTGGACAGTAGCCCAAGGTGCATGTCCCATGAAAGTCTTCACTTATCTGGAACATGGGACAGAGGGGAGGTCATCCTATTGGGACTTTAGGCAAGTGAAGCATGGGAGAATAGGGGAAATAGAAGGATCCAGAGGGTCCTAGAAACCTACAAGAAGAACATTATGATGAGTGATCTGTGCCCAGGGGTCCTGCTCAAACTATGGCACCAGCCAAGGAATATATGTGCAGTAAACATTGAACCCGGACCCAGATCTAGCCAATAGACAGGACATTCTCCACAGCTGAGCACAGAGTCGGGACTGACTTTGAGACGAATTCTGGTGCCCCATATTTGACCATGTCCCCTGGATGGGGATGCCTTCTGGCACTCAGAGGAAGGATAGCAGGCTACCAAGAAGAGACTTAATACCCTATGATCATATACAGGGGGAGGAGGTCCCCCTCAGTCACAGTCATAGGGGAGGGGAATAGGGAGAAAGCGGGAGGTAGGGTGAAGTCGGAGGATACAAGGGATGGGAAAACAATTGAGATGTAAAATGAATGAATTAATAAAAAAGTACAACGTCCTGTCCATTGGAGAATGGGGTATGACTTTCACACATACTCTGGTGCCTCATATTTGACCACGACCCCTGGATGGGGAGACCTGGTGGCACTCAGAGGAAGGATAACAGGCTACCATGAAGAGAATTGATACCCTATGAACATATAAAGGGGGAGGAAGTCCCCCTCAGTCACAGTCAAAGGGAAGGGGAGTAAGGGGAAAATGGGAGAGAGGGAGGAATGGAAGGATACAAGGGATGAGATAACCCTTGAAATGTATTATGAATAAATTAATAAAAATTTTTCAGAAAAAGTATAAAAAGTGAAAATTGAGTTTTATTTACTATTTTATTTTTATTAATCTATATTAAATTTTTATCATTTCAAACATTAGTTTTGTCATAGTTTATTAAACATATTTCTAAAATAAATATTATATTATTAAACATATTTCTAAAATAAATATTATATTTTATATAATTGTAAGATGTGCTATTATTATAAGTTTAAAATTTTATGTTATCTATAAAACTTTTCATAAATATCTTTACAGCCACTCTATAAAAATCAATTATTCTAATAGATGTCAATTTTACAGGTGTTAGGTAGCATACATTGCTTTCTAAATGCTTGCATACATGTAAGAATAAAAATGCTTGATTGCTTTATTATATCGCCTTCTTATTTTAGTGAATAAGTGTTTTGCTTGCATATAGAAATGTAAACAACGTGTGTTCCTGGTGTGCCCGGAAGAGGCCAGGAGAGGGCTTACGATTATCCAGAAGGGGAATTTTAGATGGTTGTTGTCTACCATGTGGGTGCTAAGAAATAAACTTGGATCCTACACAAGGACAGCACCTGCTTTTAGTCACTCAGATATTTTACCTGCCCTGGTTATTTAACTTAAATTTAAAATTTTGTCTGCGTAAACTAGAATAAATATACTAATTATAAATATGTCTTTGATTTAATTTTGAGTTTTATAGTTTTTAAATATATTTTACCCTTGAAGATATTTCTATATTTTACAAATCTAGGATGGATATCTGTTTGTTAATAACTAGTTGAATCAGGAATATTTTTGTCTTACGTTAAATAAATAAAACAGTCATACTGCAAATATGTTTTATCTCATTATTTTTTGAGACTAAAATAAGATTCTAATATATATTCTGCTAACTAACATTGAAATAACCTTGATGGTTTATTCTTTAACACTGTTTATACACATATGTCACTCCTTACACATATTTTCATTGTATTTGTCAGTTTATCAACTCATAATCAGATTGTCTTAATACACTTAAATACAGCAATTTGAATCCAGCAACTTTGATTCTCTGAAAAAGGATCCCATCTAAGGACCTTCTAGGTCTACGCGATGCAGCTTGAATGCAGACATGCTCTAGATTAAAGTATGGTATAGACATGGCCTTAGTACACACTTTTAATCCCCAAAAATAAAGGTAGATAAGTTGACAGAAGGAAGCAGTCATGTTTGAAAATGATGTTGAATTTAGGGACAAGCAAAATGATGATTCAGAGAAAGATTTGACATAATGAGACAGAGATAGAATATACCAAACTCTCTGGGGCACAGGACATACAAGAGAGGCTACATAAGAGCACTTCAGGGAGAGAGAAAAACGTTCTGTTTTATTGTTGTTGTTGTTTGTTTGTTTGTTTAACCAAAAGTTATTTATTGGGACCTTTTTTAACAAAGTCATGTTGTAAAAAGAGCCAGAGAATGGGGAAGAGTCAAAAGATTAAAACATACTGCCAGAATTACTTTGAGGCCCAGCAGAGAAATTCAATCAGAAGAAAAGAGAAGCCAGGTTGGAGAGGAGTTTAGACTTGAACAGCTTGATTTGATCTAGCTAGAGAGAGTTCAGAAAGATCTAGAAAGACCAGGTAATGGCTTTCATCTCACCACTCATCTGAAGAAATAAACATTTACACATTTATTTTTATTTTTTAACCTCAATCAAAGCAAAATCCTGTTTATTACAAATAGCCCTTAAATACTGTAAAATAATGGATTTGAATTTTCAGCTTATATATTTTCATAACTACTGTTCTATAATAAAGCAAAATGTTTTCTAAGTTAGCTATTCAGATAAAGTGAAAATGAAGAACCAAACAAGAACTTTTTAACATCAGTTATGCCTAGTTCTAAAGACATCCAGAATGCCTGAAGTCTTTACACTGAATGTATACCTACAATGAAATATGCAATCATCTCTCTTCTAAGATTTTCCACCATCTTATGATCACTGTTTTATAAAGCTGTTTTAAGATTTTTTTTAAAGAAAAAGTTCTTTTTAAAAGCTATGAAGGACATTGTAATTAGTGAAGTCTTTAATGAGTTAAGGTTTTAGAAGTGTACTTTCCTGTGACATCCTATTGAAATATCCAATTAAAAGATAATTAGGATAAATCATACTGAGAAAGAAGATAACCTCACAAACAGACCATCCAACTTCACATGAAACTTTCAAGGTGACTCTTCAAGAATATTTGGAGTCACAGAAATAAAATACAAAGTTAAGTCATTTTAATATGTGCAGATTTAAATGTCAAAAACTGATGTGTATAGTTCTCAAGAGAATATATTTAAGAACATTTTTCTAAAATTAAATAGAAAATACTTGCCAATTATTTCTCCATTATTGATGTGATCAGTTTTTGTTTTGTTTTGTTTTGGTTGGTTGGTTTGTTTGTTTTGTTTATTCAGGTTCATAAGCCATTTGTTCATCATTCAGTTTTTTCATCACTCATTTTAAAATGAATGTCAATAGGTCACCAAGAAATCACCAAGTGCTAAGTAATAGGTTTGAATTTTACTTGCAATTCTTTTTTTTTTAAAGTCTTATACCTTTATTTTTGACATTACAAAACTTCAGCAGCAAGAATATGCTGCATGAACAAATTACATAAACATAACTTCTATTTGAACCCTAAGTCACGTAGAATTGCGTTTGGTGTAAATTAAATTAAAAAGTATCTTAAATTTCTAAATTGTGGTTGCAGAACAAGCAAAAAATGAGCTAGAAGATTAAAACCATTTGGCAGAATTAGTTTGAGGCCAGGCAGAGAAATTCAGTCAGAAGCCAAGAGATCACTCGTTTTGATCACTACGCAAGTCACTTGTTATTATTATGAATCCATATCTATATCAATACATATTTCAAAGGAATTTTGTCTCCATTTGATATATATCAGTGTCATAGCCGAGACATTTAAGATATGTCTTATATGGCCTTGTAAAAAAAATTAGGCCATCAAAGAAAAGAAGTAAGCAAATTAACACATTCATTTGTTAATTTGTTAATAGTATGACTTGATAATGAGAAAGGATGGTGTATTTTTCTGTCTGAATTTCTGGAGTCTTCACTCAGAACATTAATAAAAATTCACTCCAAGGCACAGTTGAATTTTCACTCTTTTATTGATTAATGATCAGTTGTCCTTGATAACACATTTTTCAAAGTCAGTTATCTTCCAAATAACTTTAAAGGAAGTGATTATGATTTTACCAAACAGGTTTGTGTAGTTGAGATATTGAGACAGTGTATTATAATGACTTCTATTGTTTTCTAATCTCCTCTCCCTTCTGCCTCTTTGTTCATAAATGAAAAACCAAATTGATACTGAAATCTAAAGTCATCTTTTGATTTCTGTAATCCTCCATCAATGATTTCGTAATGTTCTTAGGACTGGATTTTCAATTTGCCTTCTAATATCAACACTTGTCTTATTTTACTATAACAGAAGACATAAGTTACTACTTATATATATGTAATATTTTAAAAGTTTCTCTTGAATTTAGGAGTATCTGTTGAACTTGGATCAGGCTGATGATGTGTAGATGGTCCTCTTTCGTTTGGCCACCTCCTCACAGCCTTTAAAAGTCTCTCTAATGAGCTGGGTAATGTACTTTCTTTACAGGCTTTTTCCTAACTTCTTCCTTCCTGCTTTCACAGAAACATATATAAGAGCTAGCAACATGGTCTCAGAGGCTGAGAGTCACATAAAAATTAATTGGGCATTGTATGTCCTTAGGGTAAAGTGTTATGTTAAATACATACACACAGACATGTACATGTATAAAGTATATATTGTATATACAGATCATATATATATTATATAACATATTTTATATATTTATTTAATATTTTAAGCTATTTTAGTTACAATAATAAGCTGCATCAGCAGTTAGTTGTTTTTCTAACCATTATCTATCTTAGATTGTCTTTTTGTTTTTATTAATTCATTCATATTACATCTCAATTGTTATCCCATCCCTTGTACCCTCCCATTCTTCCCTCCTGCCCGCTTTCACCCTATTTCTCTCCCCTATGACTATAACTGAGGGGGACCTCCTCCCCCTGTATATGCTCATAGGGTATCAAGTCTCTTCTTGGTAACCTATTATACTTCCTCTGAGTGCCACCGGCCTTCCCCATCAAGGGGACGTAGTCAGAGTATCTTTTGTGAATGTATTCTCAGTGAAAATTCTTTTAGTAACACACGTTACACAATAAAATTCTATCCTATAGCACTATACTCACAATTCTTTAATATATCTTATACTTTTACTGTGTGGACTACTCTTTAATGACATGAATTTTATGATTTATATGTCATTACATATATCATTACATATACATACATCATTACTTTAAGTCCTAAGAGATCTTTATGTGTTTTATTTATTGGTACTCCTCTTCATTAGCACAGCATACAAGATATAAGTATCAATTACTATATTTGAAAGAAGTTAAAAAATTGAATAAGGAAAAGAACAAAAACCTCATGTAATTATTATGAACTTGAACTATTCTAAAAACATATTTTCAATCATGAATATGTTATCGAAGGAACAAGAAACAGGAAAATATGGTGAACTGAAGCTTGAGTATTTGCACAGAGGGCAATACCAAAAAGAGCGAAACTTCTAGGACAGGGCAAGTGAATGAAAAAGCAACATCTGAGAAATCTGAGAATTGAGAGTCATATTTGTCGGATGGACACTTGACATGTAAGTAGCAAAAACCCTTATAAGATAAAATGTCATTAGAAACAATGATGGAAGGGAGGATATAGTTTGAAAGAAGAGAGGAGATAGGTTGAAGGAAGGGAAGATATAGGTTTATAGAATAAAAGGTAGATTATTGAATCTACTAGCTTCAAAAATCTGACATTGGTATTATAGATTGATGAAAATTTAAGACTTTTGATTGATGGAAATTTGAGACTATATAATCAACTTTTGCTTCACAATGATAATAACTTAAATTGTATATTGCTATACACTTTTTGCCTTATGTTATATGTTGACAAAATATCATATATTGTATGTTAGAAACTTAAGATCATTTTGTTCAATGTTTATTTAATGTATTATTCATGTGCCACTCATACGAAAACGTAATGTCTTATAAAAACTAACTATTAATATTCTGTTCAGGAAGATCAGAAATGAAAGTTGGTATTTCTTTACTTATAAATCTTACTAGATACTAACTTACTTTGTTGTAGAGCAGGTTTGCTTAATTGCTTGTATATGTCTTCAAAGGAATAGATTGCTAACTGTAAGACTAGATAGAGGGTTGGTCTTCAAACTCTTCAGAGATCCATGGAATATGGCATTTAATGATGAAGGCTTTCTTGACAGAGAGAGACATCCGCTCCTGGCCACATCTCTGTATACATCATTCAAGGTGGGGGCATCAAGAGATGAAGGTGACAGAATGATCACTGGACTGAAACACTGCTCTTATCTCTGTTGCTCATGACAACAGTGATGATAGAAAGTTGACTGTCCAGCTTTGAAGAGACTAGATGGACCAGACCATCAAAATTCCTGCTTCAAAAAGCAGTATTTTGGATGTTTTGGGCTGATAAGGCTAAAGGCTGATTGCCCCAATGAAGGAGAGAATCTGGTGACTGTTCAAGTGTTCTGCTTCTTCTGTCCTATCGACACTTGGAAGTTACCAGCCAGCACTTCCTTTATTAGATAGAATTTCCTTCTTGGGCCTCTGATGAGATTAAAGACTAGATAGCCACAGTGTTACTAGAAGCTTTAATTTAAAAATTAAAAACACATTTATAGATTGATAATTGCAATTTCTCATGAAGGGAAAGGACTCTCTTTGTTAGGATAGTGAAATACTTTCTCCCAGGTTGACAAATATAAAAGGACTTGATTATGTATTTGATACCTGATGATTCTCTATATATGCATATTTGTGTATATGGGTCTTAATTTTTTTTTTTTTAAAGAGAAGGGTGATGTGTGGGAAGGATTGTAAACTTTGTCACAAGTGAAAGCAGTCTTGGTGGGCTTTGCCCTTGGACACACCAGGGTTACTCCCTGGAGATTAACCTTTTGATAGACTGGGTGGAGCCATCCAGGACCTGGAATTCAGGGGACTCCACTGGGATTAATGCATTTCTAATGGACCCTCAATGAGAGGAGGAGACCGGCCCTTGCAAGTGAGAGACAGACAGGCAGAGAGGAGGGGCAGTAGGTTCAGGCCTAGCTGGAGCGCAGGTTGATCAGAAAAAGCATCAGAGAACTCACTCTTGTTTCCCTTTAACCTTTTTTCCCTCTTGTGTAAGATAGTTGGGTTGTATAATAAAATTTGATTGTTAAGAAACAGAGCCAATAATAATTTAAATTAATAAAAATGTATTCAAATTCTAAACATCATAATAACATATATAAATAGTGTTTGAAAGAGAAATTTCAAAAGAAAAGCAGTAAGCAAGAAAACACTTATACTGACCATTTGATATTTTGGATAAACTTATAAATTAGTGTGGTATGATGTTTTCAAATTAATATTGCAATATATTTTTTAAAAAACCACACAGATGAGTGCTAGTATAATATTTCAAAGCAGGAAGAACTATCACAGTTAACACATTCAGTGGTGTGAACTAATGAAAACCTTCTTCATATTTGTTAATGGCCATCAATGCCATAGAGAAACAATTCTAGTCCAGGTAAGAAAAGTAATGTGCTCCTGATCCAGCAGAAACTAAATTTCAGACACAATTCATCACTGGGAAAATCATTCATCTTTAATTCAGTGTAAATAGTTATAAACAATACCACAGATATACATGGCTAACACTCAGAATTCATCTTTCATTAGTGAATTAATCTGAATTTTAAAAAATATGCCAGAAGCTTATAGAGTGACTCATATGAGTTATTGATGCTATAGTTTTAATTATTTTTATAATCAGTGTATGAAAGCTATGTGATTCCCCCCAAACATAGTTCCTTCAATAATTATTTTTTTAAATGCTGACCATTTTAATAAGTGAGTTAACTGAATCATCTTGAGATTTCCATGGTAAAACTGGGCATGAGAAGAAGTGAGAATATGCTTAAGAAAGAAATTACTATAAAAAGTTAGCACTGCCTTCTGAGATCTAAAATCTTCTATAGTTAAATGTGCAATTTTCTTTAAGAGAATAATTCAGGATTGTTCACTGGGATATTTTGCACCTAACTATTCATCTATAAAACACAAGTCCAAACTTTGAATGTAGTATTTTTCAGCTACATGATGTGGCCAGTGTTTTCACTCAGCTTAATTAGGTTCCCAATACAGTTTCATGGCACATTTAGCAGCTCCATTATGGTAGAACTACAAATTGAAACAGTTTTCAATTAAAAGTACCTGGTCTTCCTTACTCTTTCATGAACATGTTAAATCTCTCCTTTTCTTTGCCTTGACTTTCACTTACAAGGTCAATCATCTATAAGCTTGGACTAAAACATTCTACACATTTTTTGTACCAAAAATATCTATAGAAACTATGAGGTATGTACTTGTGAATGACCAGAGAACAGAGTTGGCTGTAATGTGTAGACTATGCTTAGTTTTGGATACATCCAGTCTGAGTATCCAATGTTACTATGACCTTGACAGTATTAATTTATCTGTCACTCTTTATATGGCCTTCTTATAGATATGGATCCTTATAGAAATAACATTATACCAGAACTATAATTACAAGTTATTGTGAACCACAATGTGGGTGCTACAAATAAAACTCTGGTCATCTGGAAATCAGACTGCCTGTGCTGTTGGCATTGAGCCCTCTCTCCAGTATCTTCTTATTTTTGTATGAACAAGCAAAATTAAATGAGTCTTAGGAGATATTTTAATTTACTTTGATAGACCAATAAAATCTTCATATTGTGAAATAATATGCTGTTGATGTGAATCTGTCATTAATAGTCTTCTTAAGACACTTGGCCAAATATTAATAAGTTAAAATATAAGTGACTCTTTGAGAAATGTTGATCATCATGGAAAATATTGACACAATAATTTAAAAATTAAATAGAAAAACTAATGACTTTGTAGATATCAAAAGCTTAAGTATTCATTATCACCTAATATTATTTTAAAGACTCATGGTAATTGTGATTATATCCATGTAATTTTTGCCATTCATAATGAGCAGGAATAATCTGCATTTTCAATCACCCTCAGAAATTAGTAGCATAACCACAATTGTAACTGCAATCAAATAACATTCATCAGTTCAACTTATGCCCAAGTGAGATAGTTTAATCACTGGGATGTGAAATTGAGAATAGAATCTTGACACACTAAATAGAACCAAAGCGTCTTAGACCACAATGTCCCTGAGCAGTAAGAAAGGAAGTACTTAACAAGTGACAACAACCAGAAATTTGTAAAACAACTGTACAGCTAGACGCATTAAGTGAATTTCCCCCCTACAGGAAAATGGGAAATTTCACACTGTTATTCTCTATACTTGTAAACACTGAGAAAAATGCAGAGAAGTGATGAGACATGTGTAAGTTGTACATGAGATAAAGCACAGATTTAAGTGAATGACAACGGTTTTTGAAACTAAGGAACTACTGCATATTCTGAAGAAAGGTTGGCCAAAACATAGATTCTAATTTAATTAGCATTTAAGAAGTAAAAATACAAATGACTTAAACAACTCGGTGATAAAGGATGATGAAGGAATATTTGGATTAGGTTAGGATTCTAGAGTAAGAATTAGGATTGGATGTGGATTAGCAAGCATAGCCTAATGCCTTTTAGGTAGAGACCATTCCATTGTGCAGTTTTCACAGATGACAGAGTAACATGACAGTGTAACATTGAGGACTCTTATCTATAGGCTCAGAGATCTTAAGGAGCTTGCCACCAATATCTCAGATTATTCTCTAGAAAATCCACCATAATCATCTGTGAAGTGAGCTTTATGAATCATATTCTCAGAGCTCAAGGGTCCTTTACTTAAGCCTACTCTATGAGCAGAAATCTATAGAGGTTAAATGCATCTTAAAAGTAGATAACAAGACCCTTGCCAGTGAATCTCCATTAAAAATGTGGCTTCTCTGAGCAGGCAGATCATGATTTCTTGGGTACACAGGGACTGCTTTTAGTGGGCCACATCTTTGAATCTGGAAACCTGATATGAGGAAGATATTATGGTGAAATGGATAATGTTTCAGTGTAAATAAAAAGAAAACACTACATTTGAATCTTATGTTTGCATTTAAGAAGAACCAATTGACATGCATGATTTTATAGCAATTATAACCATAAATGTTTAGTTATTATTTTTTAGTTATACTACTTATTTGTCTTTAAATTGTGTCAACAATATATTTTAAACAAAAATGTGAACTAACTCAATTTCTTTGGAGCATGGACAGAAAGGGCATAATAATATTTATACTTAGTCTACTGCTTTGTGTCATGTTTCAATGAGTGACCTGAAATATTACACTGATTTGTAGTAGCAGGTAGGTAATGAATCCATGAGAAAGAGTTGCCAAAAGATTTATTTTTAGATATTTGTTTTAAAATCTAAACAAATACATAGCTAAACTGGGAAACAACTATGTTTCATATTGTTTCTGTTTAAATGATGTGATATTACATTTGTTAACACTATAGATGTTTACTGAGTTAAGTGAAGTCGTTTTTAAGATGGTGCAAGTGGTAAAATGTGAATTTTGAAAGACAGGAAAATCTATATTGCTTAATAAAAGGTACTTAGCATGTATAAAATTAATAAAGCAAATATATCATAGGTGAGAGAAAAACTTTAAAAATACAAGCTAATGAGGTGCAACAGATCAAATATGTGATATAATTTAGATAAGTTCAGAGGTAGGTAATCACCAAGGAGAATGCCAGATGTCAAGTATTGTATTATGACCTAAGAATTATTTGATTTAGTTAATTAATGGATAAAATTAACTAGAAAATTTGACTGATATGGAATGTAAATGACTAAAATTTATTCAAGAAAATAAACAATAACAGTTTCATACTTTCTGTCCTAAAACTTGCAGGAAATTTTCAGTGTTGAGATACTACTGTGAGCTTGGAACATAGTAAATATAAAACTAAGGATGTAAACAATACATCTTCACATAGTTTTAACATAATAAATTCAATGACACAATTGTGCATGTAATATGCATAAAGGAATACCTATGATGTAGTCTCGTAGTAAATATTCCTGATTGGAGTATTTGCTAGAGTTAGTTATAAGAAATATCCTAAAAATATAGTTGTTTAAGAGTGAGTGAAATTTCTTTATAACATATTTTTAACATTATAAAATCTAACATGCTTACAGAGATTTCAATTATTTTCAATGACATTTTTCATTTGGTAATGTCTTTCTTATTTATTTATTTATTTATTTATTTATTTATTCACTTTACATCATGGTCATAGCCCTCATCCCTCCTCTTTTCCAAACCCCATCCTCCCTTCTTCTCCATCACCCCCACCTCTTATTCCTCAGAAAAGGGGAGCCTTCCCTTTCCCACCCACCCAAGCGCATCATGTTGCATGAGGAATAGGTGTGCCCTTTTCATCTATGGCCTAGCAAAGCAGTGCCACCAAGAGGAAGTGACCAAAAAACTGTCAACAAAGTCCATGCCAAGGATAGTCCCCACACCCATTATTAGAGGAGCCACATGAAGCCTGACCTGCCCTTTTCTACACTTATGTAGGGAGCCTAGGTTCAATCCGTGTGTGCTCCTTTGTTGGTGCCTCAGTCTCACCAAGTCCCTCTGATCCCCAGATATTTGGCTTTGTTGGTATTCTTTTGGAGCTCCTATCACCTCCAGGTACTTTTCCTTTCCCCCCACTGCACTTTCCAGAAGACTTCCTATGCATTTCCCAATATTTGACTGTGAGTCTCTCCATCTGTCTTTCTTATGATCTGGTTAATTGACCTGCCACAGGCTTTCATGGGGTTCTTCGCAGTGCTACTTTGCTGCATGTGACTGGCTCTTGACTAAAGTAAGAGACACATGAGGACACATTCAACCACATGGCTATCATTTTAAGAGATATTTTGAGTTTGTTCAATGGGGGTTCTCCACATACTGGATTCAAGGACTATTGAAGCAACCACTTTTCACTAATGTGATGAGATCTCTAAATGCTCTTTAGATCAAAACATTGGTTACAAGAAGTTGTAAGACCAACCAACATTCAAGATTATGTCCGTAGAGTGACTAATTTATATAAGAATCTGGAAAGCATTTTTAAGAGGGTCGGTTATTCATGGAAACTTAGAAATTTTTGATATTTGTTTAACTAGGTATTGTATTTTGTATGGGATAATCAATCTGTAAGCATAAAATAATTGTATAAAATTATCTTTACTCATATATTTTTTTAAAATTTAAAAAATTTCCGTTAATGTGAAATTTGTGGTAACTTGATGCATACATAATCTTTGGATGATGCTTAAATTGGGCTAATGACTGAAAATGCCATCATTTTATTTATGAATAAGATATTCCTCTGGTAGAAACAGTATATAATTATTATCTGGCTATGCATTTATTTTTAATTGCACTAAACTTTCAAGGTGATTATACCTTTTCAAGTCACAGACATAAACTGCAACATCAGAAAACTGAAACTAAAAAGTTGACTAAAAATTCTGACAGAGAACACGAGATTAGCATCTTTTCTGTAGACATTTCCTTCCAAATTGGTAAATTTTGAAATCTCTTTAGCCAAATAATGTAACACATATGCATGTGTATATACATACACACAATACACATACACAATAACACAGAGTGTCAAACTACATCATTACTGGAAGATAAAAGGCCTATATTGGTGATATTCAAGATATAGAGTTGCCTTCTTTACCCTTGAGATGAGAGCTTTTGTTTTGTCTTATTCTATTCTGTTTTGTAACATTTGGGAGTTGCCTCTTGGAGGTCTGCTTTTTTCTGAACAGAGAGTAGAGGTAAACTGGCTCTGGGGGAGAGGAAAGGTGGCAGGAGGAGCTGGGAAGAGTGGAAGGAGGGAAAACTGTGGTTGGAATGTATTATATGAGACAATATTCAATCTATTTTCAATTAAAATAAGATATCAATGATGTCAAGAATTCCTTAAAGATAAAAATGTTCTTAATTATTATTATGCTAATATCATTATATAAATTTTATTTGAACAAATAATTGCTTATTTTTCTTTTTACAAAATACTACTATTGAAGACTGAGTAAAAATTTAGAGGAGAAGATAAACTATTTTTAAGAGATTGCTTCATGGAAAAAGTGTATTTTTAACGATACAAGCCTAGAGGTAGACCAGATAAACAATAAATTGAGTCTTGCCATTGTGATAGAAAACAAAATAACTGAGAAAGAAGAAGACTTCCTGTTTGTATGTATTTGTTATAATCATGAAATATATGAATGGTTAAGAATGTAGAAAATTGACACATGGCTTATATGCAGTATGCGATAGAGTTATGTCTAAATGAAAACAATTTCCATGTAGAAACATTAGCTTCACTAATGAGAAGAAAAGCAAGTCACATTTAGGTTTATACATTACACAATTGGTTAGTCTCTGCTTCAAGGTAATATGTGAAAAAAGATTTGAGTCACCCCATTTGACCTATCACTGAAATAAAAATAGAGCTGGGTTTTGTCTTCTTGAGGTGGAATGAGGAAAAAAGTAGGTATGAAGAGGAAAAAAATCTTATATTACTTAGATTCTTTAATACATAACTATGATTATGAAAAATGTAAATGGAAAGACTTACTATTATACTCTTCTTTGAAATGATTTCACATTTTTGTTATTAATAGTTTATTTAAGTAGGTACATAAGATTTACATTAACTAGAACCAAGCTTGCTTATTCCTAAAAATCACTTGCAAAATTTCCAGATTACACTGGAATACCCCCAATCACAGCAATGTTTATAAATGTTTATTATTATGTGTAATAATGCCTGATTATGCACAGTGAGAATACTTGAGAGAAATAGTGGATTTTCTTTAGAAGTTGTAGATATAAAAATATATGTATGGAAAGAAACAAAACCCTAAGGCTGTAGAACAAATAGCATTTAGTTTACAGGAAAAATTGTTCCATTTTATCTGTTTCTTATTCAAACAATTTACAGGTATGAATTTGGGGTTTGCAAGCTCAGAACATTATTTTATCATATATGTTTTTGGCAAAATAAAATAAAATAAAACCCACATCTGATAGTAATTCAGGGACTCTTGTGATAAGGCAAATAGGATTTTGTTTCAAAAATAATTGCTAGATTATTAGTCTAGAAGTTTCAAAGTGATGGAATTTAGGGTCCCGTATTAGAGAGAGAGAGAGAGAGAGAGAGAGAGAGAGAGAGAGAGTGAGAGAGAGAGAGAGAGAGAGAGAGAGAGAGAGAGAGAGAGAGAGAGAGAAATCATTTGCTTCAATGGCTAATCATGAAGAAAAGACATTACAGGTTTCCATAGCAACTAAATCCCCGAGTATTCTTCATTCATCCCTCTTCTCCTGGAATCAGTCTCATTGTGGTGAGGAGGAATTGAGAGTGACATCAATGAAACTCTAATATTTATAGCTCCCACTGTAGTTATTCTGCCCAGAGTGGTGAAATGACAATTCTGAAATCCAGCATTGGCTTGAACATGAAAACGTGATTTAAATGTGAGAAGGACCATGCTGTCTCTTGAATTGTACTCATGTATTCAGCATCTATTATTTGAGCATCAAGAGAGACTTTTTTTCATAGACTCTGACAGGCTCAGCTTTTTCGAGAGTTTATTTTATCTCCTCTCCTTGGAAACTGATTTCAGTGGCACTTCTGGCTTAAACTTAGAAGTCAAAATACAAAAGAACTAGCACATTTATTCTTGCCTGGCAAAGAAGAGATTTATTCTGCACAGTGTAAAAACACCTGACAAGCTATCTACTTGGTACTGAAATTTTAATATACTTCCAGACTCTATTTTTAATAGGGAGATGTGTTAACATAATTGACTATGTGCCCTGCCTCCTACAATTGCATATTAAAGGTATCTAAATTTCTGTTAACATAATCTACTATAGTTTGATGGCACTGCTATTTTTATTGGCCCATGCACTGATGTGTTGATTATATATTCCAAAGGCACAGCTTGGTGGTGGTGGTGCACAGCTTTTATCCCAGATTCAGTAGGCAGAGGCAGGTGGATCTCTCTGAGTTTTAGGCCAGCCTGGTCTACAGAGTGAGTCCAGGACAGCAGGGCTACACACAGAGAAACTGTGTCTCAAAAAACAAAATTTAGAAAAATACTGTGAAAAATTCCAAAGCCGCCATTTTACATTTTAAGCATAAGTTTTAAAAATCTTGGCTCTCTCATATACCACTTATAAAGTTCAAATGTATAATTTCCACAAAGGTATCTTTTACAGTCTCAAATTCTGAAAACATTCTTTCCAGTGACTTAGTTCCATAAGACTCTCCTCATATTTTTGTATACTTACTGCAGTGGCATTAATAATATTGGCCTTCATAGACACATGTGTTTCGTGTTTGGCCCTTAGGGAGTGGCACTATTAGGAGGCGTGGCCTTGTTGGAGTAGACATGGTCTTCTTGGAGGATGTACGTCACTTTGGAACTTTGGAGGTGTGCTTTGAAGTTTTATATACTAAAGCTAGACCTAGCATGATAGTCTTTTTCTGCTGCCTCATGATCAAGATGTAGAACTCAAAGTGCCATGTATGCCTACATGCTGCCATGCTTCTCTACAAGATAATAACAGACCAAACTTCTGACTGTAAGGTAGTCTCAATTAAATATTTTCCACTAGAAGAATTGCTGTAGTCATGGTGTATCTTCACAGCAATAAAGCCCTAACTAAGATACTTATGTATTTCATCCGTTATTATTAATCAAACTCTACTTTTATATAACTAGTACAACTTTTGTTTTAAACTTATGTTTTAGGTAAGGGTATCTTAAAATAATAATATGCTGAAGACTCAACTTTCTGTGTAAAGACAGACATAAGTGAGTGAATAAAAATTTGATGGATGGAAGAAATAAATAAATTAGAAAATAAGAATATACTATATCCATACCCAGTTCCCCTGCATGAACAAATTTCTGTAAGCATTTTGATGTTGTTGCATTTAGAAACAGATTTAGAAAATGGATATACTTAGATACAAAATCCACTAAGATTATGGCTTATTACTATTTATATTAAATAATGGAAAATTTGGTAGGTTTTATAACAAATGTTAGGTGCATAGCATAAGCTAATCATATACTGCCATCACACAGTCTGGAACTAGCTATTCCTTATAAGACACTAATTATGAGGGATACATTTGAACATCCTTCTGGAAATAAGCTAATATTTCTGGATTTTAGTAGGATTACATATTATAAGAAGACAGAAAAGAAGTGCCACAATGACATTATACTTATAAGAGGCATTATTTCAATGATGAGATGTTATATGAGTAGATATCTCAGGAGGCCAATTGAGATAGGCATACTACAAAGGAAGACTTTCAAAGAAAATAGACAATTTTCCTGTCATAAAAAGTAGGTTGAAACATTTGCTATATAGCCACAGCCAGAAGGTTGCACTAAGTGAGCCAAGGGGGGGGGTATTAGGATATAAATTCCCACAGTTAACACTGAAAGCACTCATTAAAAGACTTGAAAAATGCAGAGAGAATTCTTTAGTTTATTGTGAATGTTGGCTGGTTTTAAGCAGGGGAATAATTAGTTTGGTTAAACAGTTAGTACGATCATTCCACTTGCTTGTAGAGAAGGAAATTTATGAGTAGAAAGAAATTATTTGCAATAGAGTGATTGGAATTTTTTTTTCACTTAAACCAGGGTGTCCAAACTGGAAATGGACTTACTCAGAATACATCCCAATTGTGATCCCCTCACTTGTACCTTTCCAGTCCCCATCCCTCCCTCTTTCACCCTATTTCCCTCTCCAAGACCTGTGACAGAAAGGGGACCTCCTCTCCCACCATATGATCACATCAGGTCTCATCTCATCATGATCGCCTGCTTCCCCTTCCCCTGAGTGCCACATAAGGGGCACCCGCGTTCAGATCAGAGGCTTTCCCTGCTTTCCTCCTCTTTCCCGACAGCCGTGGGGAATGTACTGTCCATTGTCCAGATGTGAATAGATTGTCTAGGCTTACCACAGGCATTGCCTTTCGTAAGTATAGCAGTTCATTCAGCCCCGGACCTGGGTCCAGATCCACCAGTTTTGATGGTCTTCTTGTACGGTTGCTGGACCCTCTGAGTCCTTCTATCTCCCCATTCTTCCCTACCGCTCTCACCTGAAGTCCGACAGTGAGTCCTAGCATCTGTCCCGATCCTCTGATCCATGAGGACTCTTAGAGAACATCTATGTTGGACTATTATCCATTTATAAGTGAGTATATACCGTGTGTGTCTTTCTGGGTCTGGGTTGACTCACTCAGGATGATCCACTCTAGTTCCATCCACTTGTTTGCACATTTCAAGATTTCCTTGTTTTTTAATAGCTGCATAGAATTCCACAGTGTGAATGTACCACAGTTTCTTTATACATTCTTCAACTGAAGGAGATCTTGGTTGCTTCCAGATTTTAGCTATTAAGAATAAGGCTGCTATGAACATAGTTGAGCAAATATCCTTGTTGTGTGGTAGAGCATCTTTTGGGTATATTCTAAGTTGTGGAATAGCTGGGCCTTGAGGTATCCCTGTTCCCAATTTTCTGAGAAAGCGCCAGATGGGTTGCCAAAGTGGTTGTACAAATTTGCATTCCCACCAGCAATGAAGGAGTGTTCCCCTTTCTCCACATCCTTGCCAGCATGTGCTGTCACTTGAGTTTTTGATCTTAGACATTCTGATGGGAATAAGATGGAATCTCAGAGTCATTTTGATTTTCATTTCTCTGATGACTAACGGCATTGAGCATTTCTTTAAGTGTTTCTCAGCCATTAGATATTCCACTGTTGAGAGTTCTCTGTTTAGCTCTGAACCCAATTTCTTAATTGTGTTATTTGGGTTGGTCGTGTTTAATTTCTTGAGTTCTTTGTATTGTGGATATTAACCCTTTGTCAGATGTAGGATGGGTGAAGATGTTTTCCCAATCTGTAAGCTGTCATTTTATTTTGTTGACAGTTTCCTTTGACTTACAGAAGATTTTCAGTTTCATGAGGTCTCATTTATTATTTATTATTGACCTTAGTGCCTGGGCTGTTAGTATTCTGTTCAGGAAATTGTCTCCCATGCCAATGAGTTCCAGGCTTTTCCCCACTTTTTCTTCTAGCAGATTTAGTTTATCAGGTTTTAGGTTGAGGTCTTTAATCCACTTGGACTTGAGTTTTGGACATGGTGATAAATATGGATGTACTTGTATTTTTCTACATGCAGACATCCAGTTAGACCAGCAGTATTTGTTGAAGATGCTATCCTTTTTCCATTCAATAGATTTGGCTTATTTGTCAAAGATCAAGTGCCCATACGTGTATGGACTTATTCCTGGATCATCAATTCAATTCAATTGATCAACTAGCCTATTTCTATGCCAGTACTATGCTGTTTTAACTACTGTATCTGAAGTACAGCTTGAGATCAGGAAAAGAGATTCCTCCAGAGGATCTTTTATTGTACAGGATTATTTTTAGCTTTTCTGGGTTTTTATTTTTTCCATATGGAGTTGAGAATTTATCTTTCAATGTCTTTAAAATTGTATAGGTATTTTGATAGAGATTTCACTGGATCTGTAAATTGCTTTTTATAAGATGGCAATTTTTACTATGTTAATTCTGATCTACAAACAAGGGAGATGTTTTTGTCTTCTGATATCATCTTCAAATTCCTTCTCAGAGACTTAAATTTTGTTTTGTTTTGTTTTTTCATACATGTATTTTACTTGCTTGGTTAGAGTTACACCTAGATTTTTATATTATTTGTGGCTATCATGTATAGTGTAGTTTTCCTAATTTTGTTCTTAGTGTGACTTTGTATAAAGGAGGGCTACTGGATTTTTTGAATTGGTTATGTCTCCAGGCACTTTAATGAAGGTGTTTATCAGCTGTAGGAGTTCTCTGGTGGAATATTGGGGGTACTCAAGTACACTATCTTGTCACCTAAGAATAGGGATAATTTGATTTCCTCCTTTCCAATATGGGTCCCTTTGATCTTCTTTTGTTCTCTTATTGCTCTAGCTAGAAGTACTATATTGAAGAGATACAGAAAGAGTGGGCATCCTTGTCTAGTGCCTGGTTTTAGTGGAACTTCCTGGAGTTTCTCTCCATTTAATATGATGTTGGCTATTGGCTTGCTGTATATAGCCTTTATTATGTTTAGATATGTGCCTTGTGTCCCTGATCTCTCCAAAACTTTAAACATGAATTGGTACTGGATTTGTCAAATTCTTTTTTGGCATCTAAGGAGATGATCATGTGGTTTTTTCTTTCAGTTTGTTTATACTGTGAATTACACTAATGGATTTCTATATATTGAACCATCCCTGCATTCCTGTGATGAAGTCTACTTGATCATGATAAATGATATATTTGATATGTTCTTGACTTTAAGGCCTGTGCTGTTGGAGTTCTGTTCAGGAAGTTTTCTCCTGTGCCAGTGTTTTCCAGATTCTTCCCCACTTTTTCTTTTAAAAACATGTCTCTGATTTTATGTTGAGGTCATTGATCTACTTGACTTGAGTTTTGTGCAGATTAATTTTGGTTGAAAGTCTATTTTATTAGATATTAGAATTGGCTACACCAGTTTGCTTCTCTACAGGTTTTAAAAATGCAATTGCAATGTTAATAAAAAGGCCTCCTGAGATGTTTGATTATGATTATTTAATATATAAGTGATTGTTGAAAAGAACTTCATCTCATACATTAGCAACATATTTTGTTCACATGGCCACCACAGGTGAGATATAATTCTATGCAAAATGAACTCAACTCTAAGGAAACAAATAACAAAAGGTTTTTTTAATGGTGGGATACACAAAAATAAGACTGAAGGACTTGCAGGGTTCTTTGTGTGCCTACTTGATACTGTCATGGTTTTGTTTCTGGCCCCATATTTCTTACCTAGAAAATAAATTTATATGACAAGTTCTTTTTTAAACAAGGACAAATTTCTCCTCAAAGTTATGGACTCATAATTCTATGAAAACTAGAAATGGAATCTGGCACATGCATGCTTGGAATATATTGCTAAATCGTAGGAAATGAATATTTCAAGTGGATAGAGAAAAGATTTTTATAATAAATTTTCTAACATAAATGCTCCAGGAATTGGAAAATGGTTGTGAGACAGAGGGTTTTGGGGAATAACAGTCAATTTTTGTCATTTAAGATTTTTCAAGGGAAGCATTTTAAGATGGACCAAGATGAAGTCAACCCAGCAGAAGTAATATTAAAGATTGGTCATTCCTTCTAAAAAATGAAGCTGGGTCAAAAACACAATTTGTCTCACCAAGCCAAATAGGAATAGGCAGGAATATTGTGAAAGTCTTATAGTTTATGTTTTGAGAAAGTTAATATGATTATTTCATGTTTTGTGTTGAAAATGCCTATGTTTTTGCTTTTCCTTTTATGTACTTTTTAAATACAAATTTTAATTATTAAGTTTATCATGTCCAACAAGTATTTGATTTTATAATAGGTTTCTCCTCAAAAGGTAAAAGCATACTTAACTTACTTAGTATAATATTACTTTGAAAACATTTCCTAGTCACAGTCATAGTGGAGGGGAGTAAAGGGAAAATGGGAGGGAGTGAGGAATGGGAGAATACCGGGGATGTGTTAACAATTGAGATATACTATGAATAAATTAATAAAATATATTTAAAAAAGAAAACATTTCCAAACTATAATTTATTCATTTGCTTCCTTGTATTTCTACTGCATCACCAAAACAAGCAAAAAACAATAAAGTATTCAGTGAGATGGTAACTTTTATTTGTCAGTCTGGATAGTAACAATAGATGGCTGCATGTTTTATTAATCATTTCAAGTGTGTCCATGTCAGTGCTTTTCAGTAAGATATGTAGCTCTTAGTAAACTATATAAGATATACGGCAAACCTCAGAGTCTGGGACCTAATCCAATCCATTGGAATGTTGTGAAAAGGAAAAGATGCAGCAAGATTACCTCTCTGTGATCTATTTATATAGTTAAAACATTTCTCATAATATAAAAGCTTCAGCTACTTCTTTGAAGCTGAATGTTCATCTGTTCTTGAAACAGGAGCTGGGAAAGGAAAAGAAATTCTAGGATGAGGGAAAGCACAATCCATTACAAATTGAAAAGGAAATCTTATCAGAAGGCTCTCTTGGCAGCTTTTTCTTCTGTCTCAGTAGAAACTATTTGAGTAAGAAAACAGCTTTCATTCTCCAATTGTTTTCAGCGTCTAACTGCTGCTATAAATTATTTAAGTATTCACTTGTGTGCATTCTGAGAGTGGTCTATTCTCAGAATGCTATTCTGAATCATACATTTGAAATGTATGCTATACATTTCAACTGGTTGCAGAATGGGATTTTTAAAAAGGTCAATGCATATATTGAAAATAAACTCTTACATTCATAAGGAAATGTTTTACAAGTAAAGTATTATAGCACACACAGTTTCTAACTAATAGTTTAATATAATTAATATGAAATATAATCATAACATTGATTTGGAGTTCTTTGGACCTCATCCTTTTAATGTGAAACGTAATTGGAGAACAATCTATGGAGAAGGATAAAAGGTTAAGAGAACTTGCTGTTCTTCCAGAGAACTGAGGTTCACTTCCCAGAACCCACTTTAGGTAACTCATCATACTTCCAGCTTCTGGGGGATACAACACCTTGCCCTGTCCTCTGCTGGTACACATATGTACATGTATGTTCTTCTCTTAGTCTCTGTCTCTGTCTCTCTCTACATTTTATGAAGGTATAAAGGGATGAAGCCTTTCTTCAGAGACCCCTCTGCAAAACATTAGGCAGAGTTTCAGGTAATCTCACTGAAGAGAGTTGGTAAAGTAAGGGGAGTGCACGGGGCATTGTAGGAGCCAGAAGGGTCAAGGAAACTACAGGAACAGAGCCTACAGAATTAGTTAAGCAGGGTTTATAGGGGTTCTCAGAGACTGAGTGACCATCAGACCATCAGAGTGTAGATCTGACCTAGGTCCTCTGCATATATATTATGGTTGTGTTACTTGGTGTTCTTGTGGAACACCTACAGTGAAATAAAGGGTATCTGTGCTTGCTTTTAGGACCTTTTTTCTCTTAATGGTTTGCCTTGTCCATCCTTAATATAAAGGGAGGGGCCTAGTCTTATTGCAACTTGAAATGTTGTGTTTGGTTAATATCCCTGGGATGGCTGTTTTTGTTTTTTATTTTTATTTTTTTTCCTGAAGGGAAATAAATAAGGACTGGATCTAAAGGAAAGGCAAGCTGCATGTGTGTGGAGGGGAAGGGCGACTGGGAGGAGTGGAGGGAGGGTAAATTGTGGTTTGGATGTAATGCAGGAGAGAAAAATGAATGTAAAAAAATAAAGGGATGACAGGAGAATTAAAGCAATTTGGTTTAAAAGGAATGAAAGATGGAAGGATACAGTAAGGAAAAGGAAGTGTGGAGGAAAAACTAACTCTAAGGCCTTTTGAACAGTTGTATGGAAACCTACTACTCTAGACACTTCCTAAAATACAGTCATATATGAAAGGAATTTGAATGGAGTCATCATACAATGAACAAAAAATACTCCAGGTAATACCATATGTTTACAACAACAACCAAAAGACACAAAAATGGATTACATTTTTAAAAATCCTTTGCCAAAGGGGCCACATAGATTTCTCCAAATACCGTTTTCTACTGCCAATGTTTTTGGTTATCCTCCACAGCTTAATGTAAAAATCATGAGGGTTGATTGTTGAAGACACCACATACTTAGAGCATAAAACATAGGTAAATGTAGCTAGTACTCATATGTTATTTTCATCCAAACTGGCTAGAGTTCATAGTGCTAGAATGTTCTATAAGTGCTCTCAGGGGAGATAAGTAAACATCATTCTCTTACAGGTATGAATACTATGAACTATAATAATTACAGATCTGCAATTTATGCCCACAGGTACAATATTAACATGTGTATTAGAAGAGTAACAACAGACTTTTTATAGTTTTTAAGGCATACTGAGAAAGATAAAATTCATTCCTAAACTTGGTGATGAGGCTAGAAATCCAAGACTAGGTAGGTCATAGGACCTGGGGGAAATTTCCTATTATTCTGTTAAATGTACATAGTAATACAATGACTAATAATGACATATTGTTATTATATCCAGAGATAAGTGTTTTGCATAAACCTGAGAAGATCAACTTATTTTGTAGCAGATAACACAGAGACTCATAAATGGATAATGTGAAGAAAGTGAATATGATATGTTTGTAATACTAGTTCCCTTTGATATTCTGCTTTCTATGCAGAAGAGAAAGTAGAAACATTAAGAACCAGAGGAGCTGGACTATTTTATCAAAGCAGCATTTTTCAGACCCAAAATGATGTAAAGAAAGGGGAAGACTCTTCCATTATTGGTGTAAGTGCGAACTTGTACAACCACTGTGGAAATCAATCTGACTCTTTATCAGAAAATTGGGAATAACTTTACCTCAAGACCTAGCTATACAACTCCTAGGTTTATACCCAAATGGTGCTGCTCCACCATATGGCAAGGAAATTTGCTCAACTGAGTTCATAGCAGCTTTATTCATAAGAACCAAAACCTGGAAACAACCTAGAATAGATAACCGACGAATGGATAAAGAAATTATGGTGCATTTGCACAATGGAATACTACTCAGCCATTAAAAACAAAGAAACCATGAACCTTGCAAGGAAATAGATGGAACTAGAAAAGATCACCCTGAGTGAGGTAACCCATTCCCAGAAAGATACACATGGTATATATTCACTTGTAACTGGATTTTGGCCATATAGTCCAGGATTAACATACTATAATGCACTGACTCAAAGAAGATACGTAACAAGGAGGATCCAAAAGAGGAAGCTTAAATCTCACTTAAAAGGGGAAAGGTATTAGATAGTGGTAGTTGTTGAACAGAGGGGACAAGGCAGGAGAGGGAGCACGAAGAGATATGAGAATGGAGCTCAGACCTTGGAAGAGCCGGGCCAGGGAGACAGGAGGCCTGTAGAGAAAAGAGAAAATGTGGGTCAGAGTGTCTCTGTGACAAACTGGAGACCTAAGTCAGGGTAGGCTACTGGAAGGATATGAGGACAACTCTAGTAGAGATTTCTACTAGCAGGGACCATAGAGACTGAAAAGAACTCCTAGTAGAGGATTCCTAGCACAGGGAGGGGAACATCATCTCACTCACAAAAACTTCAACTCAAAATACACCCTGCCTACAATATATGCAGGGATAAAGAGAGAGCAGAGATTGAGGGAGTTTCCAAACAGTGCCTGGCCCAACTTTAGACATACCCCATGGGAGGGAGCCAACCCCTGACACTATTAATGGTAGTCTGCTATAATTGCAGATAGGAGCTTAGGAGAGTCGTCCTGTGAGAAGCTCCAGCTAGCAGAATTTTGAAACAAATGCTGGGACTCACAGCCAAACATTGATCTATGCATAGGGAGTCTTGATGAAAACTAGAGATCGGTTGTGGTGTGGGGAGGGGGTGGGGGGAGGAAGAAAAGGACTTGGAGATTAAAGGAGATCCACAAGAAGACAGAAAGAGCCAACTAGCCAGTGCCCAGAGGGGCTTCCTGACACTAAAGTTATCAATCAAGCATGGGCTGGACCTAGGCCCCTACACAGATGTAGCCAATAGGCAGCACAGACTTCATGTGGGTCCTCTAGAAATGGGAGCAGGAGCCTCTGACATGGACTCTGTTGCCAGCTTTTTAATCACTTCATCCTGGCAGGACTACCTTGCACAGCCACAGGAAAAGAGTACATGCTTACTCTTGTTGTGACTGGATGAGCGGGGGTGGATGGTTAGGGAGATCTGCTTTTCTGAGCACTAGGGGAGTGATAGCTGACTAGAGGGAGGGTGGAACTGGGAGGGGAGGAGGGATGTGCCTACATCTAAGGTGAAACATGAATAAACAAATTAAAAAAAAAAACCCAAAATGACAGATGCCTATGTGAACTCACGAAGACTGTTACAACATGTACAAGACCTTCACAAACAGATCAGCCAAAATGCTCAGAGTAAAGGACTAGAGCAGGCACCAAGTCATACCTCCGGTAAAGAATTTCAGCTGCTATAGTAGGGAAACTCAGTTTCTTTCCAACAGAATGAGACTGAATATATTAACCACAGTTCACAACGTATCTCATGCTCGGTAGATGTTGACTGACACAACTTAGGCTCCGTGTTTTGTTTTGATTTTTTAAAATAAATTCCTATATTATACTTTGATCATATTTCTTCTCTTCCCCACCCTCCCAGATACTCCTATCTTAGTTCAACTTTCTGTCACTTAATAAAAATCCAAGACCAAATAAAAATCCTATTAAAAATACACGGAGTGCAGTTAATTTTGGACGACTTCTCATAAGCATGAGGTCTATCTGGTAATATTGTGTATAAGAAATATTTCCTTAACGCCTTTTACCATTTCTTTCTCTTACAATTTTTTTTCTTTCATGTTTTCTTAAATGAGATAAATAACATGAATCTGAGTGTGGTGGGAGGGAAGATATGGAGGAGCTGGAGGAAAAGAAGAATGTGATTAAAATATACTGTATAAAATCATATTAAAATAAACTTTAGTACGAAAGGACAAGCATTTGCTAAAATTCAGAATATTAACAAATAAAGGAAAGAAGTAATGAAGGAAAAAAGAAGGAAGGAAGAAAAGTCTTTTCAAATGTAAGATGAAAGAGGGAAAGAAAAAGTATATAAGAAACGCTTAAATGTACCAGTTCATACCCAAAAAAGATGACGTAAATGAAGAAGGAGGCTCACTAAGAGGAAGAAAGATTTCAGAAGGAATTGGGCAAATGTGCAGAAAAGAAATGGGGACAATAAAAATAACAAATACTCATTACATTCTTACTTGAATCTTGCAAATAATAAAAATGAAATTTAATTATGGAACTAAAAGAGCATGATGCCGTAATAGCAACTCAAAGTACACGTGTTTAAAATTAAATTTGTTGTCAAGGATTAGACTATGAGAAAAGGTGCAACATGCATTTTTTTACAGGCTCATAGCTGTCATATTAACAATGTGACGATTAAATAAGCAGAAACATTTATTTAAAAAAGAAAGAAAATGACAAAAATTTTCAGTTAGACAATAGAGTATAAGACAAAATAAAAACAAAAACATGGATTCAGAAACATACACCAAATTTGAAAGTTGTGACAAATGGTAAATACTGGGTCTGAATTTTTCCTGGAGTCGATTTGATAGTTTTTCTTTCAAAGGTCTACTAACAATTTAAATGGGAGCTTATATATAAGGACACATCCATTGAATAAATGTAATTTATTAACTATCCCCTTATGTGTTTTACAATGCTTCAGCTCAAGAGTGTGTACCATATTCATGATTTCTTTTCCAGTTTTGTCTTTTCCTAATATGATCCAGGTATGATTAATTAATAAGCATCTTTGTATTATTCATTTTACTTAGATTCTTAAACCTCCCCTTGAACAGTGAAATCATGAGATATATTTTAAAATAAATTATAAGAAGAACACAGAAATAAGCAGGCCTTCATACCATGAGTATATAGATATTATAAATTATCCTTTTAAACTTTAAGAGGCAAAATCACATTAGCTTAAATCTCAAGAATAAATTCCTGCAATACAAACTTCTGGAGAAATCGTAAAAGGACATTTTGGACTGCTATGGCAATGATATATGTGATTTTTAAAATTCATGCCTCCCCTGTGAGTTATATTATTGCTCTAAAGAGTGTGTGGGCAACCATTTTGCTTCGCGGAGCATAGCAAGTGTTAGTTTTGATATGTAGCTTAGTCCTTTACTATCTTCAAGACCATTTTTCTTCACACATGCGGCTATAACCTTTGAGTAGCTCTAAAGTGTTTCTAATGTAATATTCCTTGAATTAAAGAACCAAGAGCTGAATTAGAAGTATTCAAGGAGAAAGATGCTTAACATAATATGATTCTTAGCTCAAAAAAAATCAGTCGTTTGTAGCTATAAGGAGACCCAAGACAACTGACCTTGAGGTCAGGGGAACAAGTCACATCTTATAGAAAAGGACGATTTGAGGCTCTAAAACAGTACCCAATAGGTCACCATTTCACCTTAAAGAAATAGTGTACTGCATAGTAACTATTGACCCATTTGACACAATTTTTTGGATGGTTTGACCATAATGTGTTTTAAAAGGCCCAGAGAGTGTGGGAGAGTAGAGAGTTCACATCCCCCATATCCTTCAATTTAATATATTATTCTGCAAACTGACAACTTTCTATAGCTTATCAGAAGTATGAGATTCTTCCACTGTCATAACTGTTCAGAAATATGGTAACTATCTAAGAGATTTGTTTCCATATCACATGTTGTCATTGACAAAGCAAGATAAATACTTTTTAACTTGAAATTATATATGATAATTCAATATTTATGTACTTAATGATCTTTAAAAATGTGTAGTGTTTTTCTAGGACTTAATAGAATTTGCATTTGAGAGACAAGGATACAATGCTGATTTTATTCCTCTCAAATATAGTAGTTACTGTTTTGTCACTATGAACAAATAACTAGAAACTTCTTAAGTAAGTAGACAAGACTTTTTTTTTGAATTACCACTTCAGTCCACTGAATTAGGCATATCATGGAGATTGGATCTTCCCAAAGTTCCTGAGGAAATGGTGGAATCTCTTGGTTGGCATCATGGTGGATCAGGAGGTAGAAAGTATAAGAAAGACCAGGGGCTCACCACAACATGAAGACCTGTACTAAAGGGTTCCAGCATTAGGAAGGTTAATAACCATAGTACTAGTTGAAAATTTAGAATAATTTTGGTACATTTCATAAAAATATTTGTACTAATCTGAAACTACAAAGCAAATTTTAATAAGCATTTTTTTTGCATAACACCAGTACACTTGCTAGAGTTGTGTGTTGCTCAGTTGGCTATCAATTTCAGCTTTGTGGGTTGCCAGCTATTCTTCTCTGCTTCTATATCCTGCAGAGTAGATCTGAGGAGAGAAACTCTTTGAAGTTAATGTGAATCTCATGCTAAGACCAATTCAAAAGTGTGTGTATTCCTCTCCAACTTATCTCTGCCACATCACTCTGATGATTCTGGCTTTTTAATTTTAGATTAACTTTCCAAAATAAATGTAGCACAAACATAAGTTTCTTGAAGATTATTTAGCTTCTATATAAAGAGGTAATATGTTTAATATTTAACTATTAATTTTACATAGCAGATTGATTAGGTAACCTCATAAATTAACTATATTTAATAGTTACGTTGCAGGTAATGGGGCAATAAGTATATCAGTAATTGAGATGAAGTCATGCCTTGAATAATTCTTATTTTAGCAATAATGTTGAATATAGAGTCATTGGATGAATGTCAGCTTTCAAATCTGACTGGATGTCCTCCAGTATCATATAAATGAGGAAATGTCCCATAGATACTCGACCTAAGACAAATAAATGGTGCTTGGCAGATGGCCTAGTGCATAAGAATATCTTCTCTGTAAGCATTAGGAGCAGACTTTGAATCAGTAGCACTGAAGTAAACAGACAGATATGGTTGTGAGTATCAGCATTGGGTAGAATGCTCTGAATAAGTAACCTACCTGAAATAGATGCCAGTGATGAGAGCTCATCATGAGGAAATATGGTGGAGAGCAATAGAAGACATCCAACAGAATCAATACTTTCACACTCACATCCATGCAGCACACACACACACACACACACACACACACACACACACACACACACACACACACATACACATACCTGAGTGAGTGATAGAAAAGAATATACTTTTAAAAAGAGTAGATAATTATTAACTTCTATTAGTATTACTTTTATTATCTAAGTTTTTATTCATATTAGTGGATATTCTTATATTTTATATTTTCAATCATGCATGTTAGTTTCACTATTCAAATATAATATTTCCTTATACTTCACCACATTTCTAAGCATTTATTGATCACTCTAAGATAAGGTATGTCAGCTATACCACTTCTGGGCGTATACTCAAAGGTTGCTGTACTATACAACAAGGACACTTAGTCAACTTTGCTCATAGCTGCTTTCTTTTTAATAGCCAGAAAGGAAACAACTTAGATGTCCATCAGCCGAGAATGGATAAAATAACTGCGGTAATATTTACACAATGGATTACTACTCAGCTATTGAAAACAAGGGAATCATGAAATGTGCAGGCAACTGGATGGAAGTAGAAAAGATGATCCTGAGTGAGGTAACCCAGACCCAGAGAAATACACTCGGTATGTCATCACTTGTAACTGGATTTTAACCAGATGGTAGAGAATAAACATACTATAATTCACAGACCAAAGGAAGTAATAAGGAGGACCCAAGGGAGGATATAGAAATCTTACTCAGAAGGGAAAATAGAATAGAGGGCAGAAGTGGTTGAAGAGAGGGAACAAGGAAGGAAAAGGAACAGGGCAGAAATGAGGATGGAGATAAGACCTGAGGAGAACATGGTGAGGAGGACAGAGGGCCTGCAGAGAGAAGAGAAACTGTGGGCAGTGCTATCTCTGTGATCTAAGACAGGATAGGTTACTGGTAAGATATAGGGTGACTCTAGGTGAGACCACTAGTAGGAGGGCTCATGGATTCTGACAAGAACACCCTCTAACGAGACAGAACTCCTAGTTGAGGAAGAGGAACACCAATCTACCCACAAGAAAACTATCACCCAAAATTTACTCTGCCTACAAGCTGTGCAGTGATAAAGATAGAGCAGAGTTGGAGGGAATGTCCAGTTGAGGGAATGCTTGCCCCAACCTGAGACCCAATCCATGGGAGAGAGCCAGACCCTTTTGTGGAAAAGTGGCAGGATGGATAGAAGACCACAATAAGACTAACAGAGCTAACTAACCAAAGCCCAAAGGGGGCCTGTGGAGTCTGAAATAGGGACCATGCATGGATTGAACCTAGGCTCCCTGCATAGATGAGGTAGCTTGGTCTTCATGTGGGTCCCCTTAGTGAGAGGAGTGCAGGTTGTCACGGACATGAACTCTATTGCATGCTTTTTGATCACTTCTCCCTGGTAAATCTGCCTTGCCAGGCCACAGGAGAAGAGGATGAGCTCAGTTCTGTTGCCACTTGACTTGCTGGGGTGAGTTGGTAGGGCGGAATTCCCCTTTTTTTTTTTGAGGATTAGAGGAGGGAAGATAAGGGAAAAGGATTAGAATTGTACCTGGAGGAGAAGAAGGAGGGGACTAAGATTGAGATGAAAGTGAGTAAATTAGTTAATCAATGTTCAAAAAGATAAGGCATGTCTAAAATTTCAGATAAATTATGAAAGAAGACATCAGTCAGTCATCCTTCTCCATGTGGCTTTTTTTCTTGATTAATATTGTTCTCTACAGTTCTGTTTTTTGGGGAGTTGTTTCTTTGGTTTTTGTTTTGGTCTGCTTTGATGAAAACGACCAAATTTTATTACTTGATTCTGAATATTATTTAATTTTGTACAATACCAATCTTCTTTCTACATTTGTTTATAGATAGTATCCTTCTAATTTTAGATTCTTAGCTCTTGTGACTAATACAGCAGAAAATATGCATGCACAAATATATGATATAATAATTTAACAGCCTTTGGATAGTTACTAAAGCACTGGAGAGCTATATCACTCAGCAAATCTGCTTTTAATTTTTTTGAGGACTCTCCATACTGTTTCCCATAATAGATGTACTAAATAATGTTCTGATAATCAGCAGTTATAATCCTTATAACTTAGATACCATTTGTTAACTTACTTTTATTAATAATAGCCATTATAAATGTTACATTCTTAGTGTTTTGGCTACTTGAATTTGGCAGCCTTGAAGAAAACATCTTTCCTATCTTGGTGCATCTAAAATTCTGAATGTAAATCAATATCTATCATATCTCAAGATTATCAACTTATAACATCTATCTAGACCTAAAACTTCTTTTTTAATTTTAACATATCCATTTATTTTATTAAATAAAATGCTTAATAAAAAACAGAAAAAATAATAGCTATAATAAGTAGGGTGATAGAATAGTTTCAAATAGTTTTAGTTTACATTTCCTAGATAGCTAATGATTTTGAGTATTTTTTTAATATAATTGTTCTCCATGGATATTTAAAATGCTGGCAAGTCTAATAAAAGTAATCCAATTGAAAAACCAGGATTATGATGGAATTGAATCAATGCTTTTGAAATAAATTACCTTGGTTTTGGATCACCAATTATATGGTAAGTATTCAATGCCATTTCAGTCATTAATTTCCTATAGTTCTTTTTCTAGGGCTGGGACCCTGTGGAGTTTCTCCCTTCCAAGTTACCATGAGGTGCTCTCTCCTGAATATGAAAAAAAAACATCCCTTTCTCCTGTTCAACCATTCTGTTGTTTTTGTATGAGATCAGCAGTGATATTAATCTTGTGCTTCTGTTGAATTACTTCTAATTACATAATGTCAAGTCTGATGCTCACCTCGTTTAACCCCTCCTACTCTTAATACATACAGAGTCATTCCTCATCATTACAAGAATAAAAGAAATGATAAAGTAAAATGAGGGATTTGGAGAGTGACAGACTATTACTCACATAATAGGTACTATGCCACATATTTAAAATATTTACTTATTAGTTGTTAATTGTTTATATTTTAATTTCTATCTAATTTTCAGCATAATTGATCATATTCACCTATGTATATGATAAACATATATGTATATAATATGTAGTATATGCACAATTTTATGATATTTTTGTTTTGATGCTACCATTTGGTTTTGATTTCAGGTAATTCACAGAGTCATCTATATCTTTCAGATAATGATGTTACTTAATAGAAACAAGTATGACTGCTTTCTTCTGAAAAAGGAACATTTTCTTCCCTATGAAGGCTATATTCCTCCTTATTAAACAGTAGTTTAGAGGAAAAAAATAGATCTTCCTTATTCCTCTGAGATTTTGATGGAATGAATGGCAGGAGGGAAAATTAATAGACTATATAATTCCAGTAACGAAAGAGAGCACTCACATGATGATTCTCTGTACAACATGATTCAGAAACTTATACCTGGAAAGATACAGTGAATAATGTCAGGAGAGTAGGAAATTGTTCTAGGTGGATTCAATGGTCTTGGGGAATATATTAGAGTCTTGAGTGAAATGTCAGGCTCAAAAAACTGACAGTGACATGTGGAAGGTCCTAGAAGTATAGAACAATGAATGACTTATGACATTACTGTATCCAGGTATATTGAGGGAGTTCAGTCCTTCTGTTTGCCATAAGAATTTACTCAGTGGAAGCATGGATAAAGAAAAATATTTCTTATTGACAGACCAGAACTCTATCTATATCAGGTCACCACAGAAATTCTCTCTCCTAAGCCTGAGTAGAGGAGGAGCAAGAAAGAGACAGGAAAAAGGTTATAATACATATAGGGTTCCCTATTTTTCTACTCATTTAAGTTACTCAGCATGTCCAACAAACAACATTGGAATATCATTTTCTAGCTATCAGTGGTATTAAGAAAGTGGTTTCTGGGGTAGTTGTGGACTATTTTGAAAAAGAACAGGCCTTAGAATAAATTTGTTTTTCAGGAGGAAAGACTACATCTGACAATATAATTCCATTGGGTGAATTTTTGTTTCCTAAACATCTATCCAAGTTCTAAACAATAAATAGTTTTGTACACATGTCTTTGTGATCATTGTATCAACTCACAAGATTGGTTGGATTTTATAATCACTCACTTGGCAAATGTCAAAATTTCGTGTATTTAACCTGAGTAGTATTCCATTGTGTAAATGTACCAACCTTTTTTTAAATTCATTCCTTGATTGGGGGACATCTAGGTTGTTTTCAGATTATGGCTGTTATGAATGAAGCTGCTATGAACATAGTTGAGCAAATGTCCTTGTTGTATGGTGGATCCTTTTTTGGGTGTATGCCCAGGGTTTTGAGGTAGAACTATTCCCAGTTGTCTGAGAAAGCACCAGATCGAGGTCATTATGGAAGGCACTAGCCCATGATGGTTTCAACAGTCTGTGTCACATTCATGCTTTCAAGGAAAGATTCATTTTCCCCAAGTAACTTTTCTGAATTAATTTTAAAAGTGGTTGTATGCATTTGCACTCCACCCAGAAAGTCCTAGCTATAGCAATAAGACAACTAAAACAAATTGGAGAGGAAAGAGTCAAAGAATCACTATTAACACATGACATGAGAGTATACATGAGTGTCCTCAAGAGTTCTACCAAGGAAGCCCTTCAGCAAAGTGGCTGGATACAAAATAAATCTAAAAAAAGATTAGCAGCCTTCCTATATGCAAAAGACAAACAGGCTGAGAAATAAATCAAGGAAACAATACTGTTCACACTAGCAACAAAACATAAAGTATCACAGTGTAATTCTAACCAAGCAAGTTGAAGACATGTATGAAAAAAAAATCCAGTCTCTGAAGAAGGAAATTGAAGAAGGTAACAGAAGATTGACAGATCTCCCATGCTCATGGATCAGTAAGATTAACATAGTAAAAATGGTCATTTACCAAAAGCAATCTACATATTCCATTCAAGTCTCTGTCTTAAATACAAATGTGTTACATTTACTTTAAGATACTTGTCAACTATGCTCTTTATGGGAAACAAAACTACAGTATTATTAAAGCAGTTTATGCTGAATATTGAAGATGCCCTACAGAATAAAGAACAGAGTAAATAAATAAACAAATAAATGTATAATATAATTCATATATAACCTTATTTTGTTGGCGTTTCTTTTAGATGAATATTGGAAAATAGTGTTGGTAATTTTTTAACAGATTACATTACTCTTTACTTTCAAGTATAATAATTTTTCTAAGAATAGTATCATCATTTTACATGTGATTAATATTAGATAGACAATTAATATCCACATCATTTTCCTAGATTTACTTCATATTTCATTGTAATAAATGCATCATACCCTATTATAATGATTTTTATGTTGCTACACAAAATTATTCCGCTTTCTTTCAATTAAGAAAAAGTCATTACAGAAAGTCTTCTGTTTTACCTTTAAAAGTAATATTGAATCTCAGTTAAAATAGATTTTAAAGAAGTCTTGTTTTTAAAGGAGATTTTATACTTTTCCTATATCTTACTTTTAAAATATGTGACCTATAGAAATAAAAACAGATGTTAAATATGTTTACAAAACAAAATAGTTTTATAACACATTTTAGTATATTATAAATTTTATCAGCCTACTTTTTTTTCTGTAATGCTTAGCAAAATTTAGTGGCTCAAAACAAACATGTTATTTAGTGTTTCATTATTAGGCCATCTGGAAAGTACAAGGGTCCTTTATGTGCTGAGATATCTTCTATGGCAATGCCAGACTGTAGGATAGGTGTTTACTGAATAATCTAAATAATTGAATAAGTGGCTGGTAGTTGACAAAGTTAATGGAGCACAGCTGAAATGTTTCATTTTTGCTCTGTGTCTTTCCTTGCCCAATAGAAGATAAGAATTACTCTGTCCTAGTTGCCTTCATATTTCAAATTGACATATCTTAGAGTTTGAAGGAGTTTCAACTGAGCAGTTTCCCAGATCACCCTGGCCTGTGGGCATATCTTTAAGAGGTTATCTTGACTCATGACTGATGATAGAGGGTAAGACCATTATGTGCAAACTTGTGAGCCTATAGTGGTCATTCTTATTCAAACTGCTGCTGCTATTTATAAAGAATCCCAAGCGCTCCAAAGATTAAGAGTCCCAATATGCAAATTCTTTTTGAGTGGCTGTTCACTACATTTATTATCGTCTGCAATTGGTACCCTTCATTATCAACTTGACTAGATTCAGAATCATGTGTGAAAAACACCTCTTAGCATTTCTTTGTGGTTGTTGCCAAATAGATTTAACAGAATAAAAGATGTTTTATGCTGAAGGTAGGAGTCACTAACCTCTAGTTTGGGGTCTTGGCCTGAACCCTAAGAGTTAAAAAGAGAAAACCAAGTTGAGAAAGCATTCTTGTTCTCCGTTTCCTGAATTCTATTTCACCAAGATATGTACCAACTGATTATATTCTTGTTGTCACAGATCCAAACTACTATTGATGACACAACTTTCCAATAATGAAGGACTGAACTCATATACTAAGAGAAAAAATATAAACCCTTTTCTTTTAAAGTTGCTTTTACTCAAATATTTGGTCACATTAATGAGAAAAGTAAGTAAAAGATGAGTCTATTCACTAAAACAATTCATGGCAAATGTGAACATAAAAGGAAACAAAAGAAAATACTAATTAGCAGAGATATAATGGATTAGCAATCCACTTTTGCAAAGAGCATCTTCTGAATTATTGACTTTTACTGTAAAATTAATTCCCCAGGGAAATTGATAATATCAGTGGATATAGTTAAAGATCAATCCACGCCCATAGGTTAAGATCATGGATAATAGCAGAATTGAGGACAAAAACAGAAAAAAAAAAAAAAGGAATTGTATTATTTTCTTCACAAAACTCCTGTTGCCAGAAACATGTACTAGTATAAGAATATTAACTATTTGATATATATCTTGTTACTATAAATATTTATATTACCATTCTTAGCACACTTTTCTATTACAAAATCATTAAAGGCACCTCATATCCTACTTGAATAAAACATTAAACAAACACAAGCTGAGGAATCTCTACTAGAAGAATGTTCAAACAAAATTATTTTTACTATGAAATAGAGGCATGTCAGCAAACATACATATATCTCACAAAGTAGAAATGTGGTAACATGATTTTATAGAGAATTATCCAATAAAAGTTATCCATTTGTGCAAACATTTTCCAACTTTTCCCAATCTGTTACTGATACAATGTATTGAATAGATATGTACAACTTAACATCTCTTTCTTAAGTTGACAAGGAATTAGTCTTCCTACAAATCAAAAAACTTTCAAGAAATCAGGCAATAAGATGTTTGGGGAGCCAGGTGTGGTGATACATGCCTTTAATGTCAGCACCTGAGCAGCAGAAGCAGGCAGATCTGTATGAGTTATAGTCCAGCCTGGTCTACAAAACAAGTCCAGGACAGTCAAGGGTATCCAGAGAAACCCTGTCTCAAACAAACAAACAAATAAACAAAAAGATGTTTGGGGAAACAGAATTATTACAGGAATCTATTTTTCCAAGCTTATAACCTTGGTAAACGCTCCTGTTTCTGTATAATTTCCCATTTAAAGGCAATATCACAATTAAATTCAGCACTGATTATTTCCCGTATTTCTCTGTTTCCATATGAAGTGATTTTTATCTAATTATATATGTGGTTTATACTTTATGTTTTTCTTGCTTCATTGTAAATTTTTATACCTGTATCTTCCTACACTTGTATCACTCAAACCAGAGTACTGACTAAACCCAGGCTTATCGCACCAAACATTTCCCCCTGTGTTAATTGAGAGCTAATGATACTCTGCCCGTATTGTTTGCTAAAGGCTACCTTTCATCCTATATCCTAAACAGGTTAAATTTGGCAGCCATTTCTGTTTTATCGTGTTGGAATTTACACCTTAATTTTAGTCCTTTAAGATAACCGCAATGGTTTATGGCGTTTACGTGTTTCAGTTCCCCTTCCTCTATTTATCTTTTGCTCATCAAAGTCTCTCAATCATTTCCTTTCTTGTTTCCAAGCACAGCCTCTGATACTCCTGCTGTCGTGCTGGATCTATTCAATATCCAATATAATCACCCAATTCTTTGCTTTAAACATCATTTACTGGCACCTTCTACTTCAGAAATATACAACTTTAGTCCAAATTGCCATCAAAAATTGATTCTCACTCACACTTCTTTTTAATAAACTAGTCTTCTTTATTCTTCTTCTTATGTCTTCTTAATAAACTAGTTCTTACTTTATTCAGACTAAACATTTTAAATCATCTTAGACTTTCTTGTTAGTTACAATCTTGATATACTATTTATACTGCCACCAAAGTGTATATCAGACCCAGAAGTCACCATTTTTTTTTACTAGTGTTACCATCACAATCTCACCTTTATATCACTCCACTATTATCTCTGCAGTCTCATTACTTTTCTTTTTGTTTCTACCCTATAGTATAGTCTCAAAATAAGGACCACAGTGTTTTCTTTAAAATGAATGTCATATTAGAGTTCTCTAGAACAGAACCTACAGAATATATGTTAAAATGTATTTATTTATTGTCTAATGTGTTTTTACCTTCAATATTCAACTAGGTTGCCCTGATTTTTCCCAAATAAATTATGCAATTTCTTGTGTTACATTTTTCTTCTATAAGTATGTGCACCCACAACTGAAGAGATATAAGCTTTAGAACTGATAATGCTACGATAATATTTTTAGGGTTCTTAATACTTTATGTCTATTTAAATTAGACAAACTTACTTTTCGGTTTAATTTTAGATTATTTTCAATTTTGAAATTTAATTATTATTTGTGAATATTATGCAGTATAGCTAAATCATACTCTTTCATTTCCCCAACTCCTGAAAGATCCTCCTTCCTTTCTGTTCATTCAGCTTCAAGTTCTTTCTCTCTCTCAAATGCACACACATACACACACACACACACACACACACACACACACACACACACACCATGCCCATATGCTAATGCACTCGTAGGGTAGGTACAGACACATGCACACACAAACACACAAACCAAAACAAACCAAAACAAAAAAAGCCAAAAAAATCGTTAGAGTGTAACTTCACTTGACATATGTTTTCTAAAAATGGAGCCTTCCCTGGTCTGTGATTGACATTCCACTGAACAAAACTCATTTTTCTTCACCCCACAAGTATTGATTGTAAATGGCTTCTTAGGTGGGATGGAAATGTGTGCCTACTTTAAACCTCTATAATGGAGTTTTGTCTGTCTTGGGTTTATTTAGGTCTTGCAATGCTGACAGAATCTCCATGAGTTCAAATGTTCATGCTTTATTGTATTGAAATTAATGTTTACTTTAAATTGTCTACCCCCACTGGCTTTTAAAGTTTTCTGCTTCCTCCTCCACATATATCTATGAACTTTGAGAGGATGAGGTGTGTCATAAAGACATCCAACTCAAGTGTGAACACTCAGAAATATCTCATACTGCAAGTTGCCAAAATTGTGAACTTCTGTGTTAATTACCCTCTTCTCCCAAAAGAAGCTTCTCTGCTGAGGTTTGACCAATGCAATTATATTTAGATCTGGCCTATATATAATATAATAGTAGCAGATTTTCCCCTAGGTCTATGTCCTAACTTGACTCAGATTCCTGGCCTCATTTATAGTATCAGGTATGGATTCTATCTAATAGAGTAGCTCTTAAATCTTACCATTTGTTCCACTATTGCACCAAGTACATGCCTTTCAGGCAAGTCATAGCTGGGATGGATTGATAATTAAATTTACCCTCCAGTAATGTGCAATTTCACCTTCTAGCAATATATAAACTAGTGAATAAGCAAAGCCTACTATTATAGAAACTTTATAACACACAAACATGAATGAGTGAGATTCAAATGGAGTTTATATAAAATGGGGGAGCATAATACACCAAATAGATATCACATTCTAGCAAATTAAAAAAAAAAACTAGAGCATCCAACTCTCTTCTCATCTCAAGTATCCCTGGTTCTCCAATAGAAGTGAGGACTCACCTTAAACCATGGCCCCTCGGAGACTTTCTGCAAACACTACTACCCAAACATAAGAAACCGAACTAAAGGTGTCATCCATAACCCCTTCAGGCATTCAAAACGAAGAGCATGTGAATTGTAAGCTCAAGATATAGCCCAGCCCCATTGAACCACCATCATATTAAACTGTATGTTGACCCTTCATGGATATTTTCACTTGTGCCCATGTAGCACAGAAACATTTATGCCAGTATTGCTGTTCCCTTGTACAATTATAGCTACTTCTTTACCATAAATATGAGCAACATACACCAATTCTTAGTTGAAACATCACACAAATGACACCTGACCAACATGAACACAAAGCCCTTCATTCTATTTGAAACATGATCTGGGCTTCCACTGTCTACATCACTCTCAGTTCTCCCATATTCCAAGTTTCTACAAGAACATTCCATTTAATCTTGAACCTTCAATGGATTTCCCATGCCAGAGTTCCACAATCTTCCACATTAGTTCCCCCAAAACAACATACTGAGATTAATCACAAATACTACCCTTCTCCCTTGGTACCAATTTTTTATTCTAGTCTCATTTCTGTCACTCAGATAAAACAACTTAAAAACATCTGCTTAGGGGAGGAAGTACTTATGTATGTTAGGTCATTGTGTATTATTTTGGGTAAGTCAGAGCAAGAACTCCAAGCAGCTAGTTGCATTACAGTCATACTCAGGAATAAGGAGGGGGTATTTCTATGCTTGCTTGCTGCTGTTCATAATCATCTGCTTTTCTCACTCTTATGTATGCAGTTCAGTGCCTGTTCCTTGAGATGGTGCTGCCCATATGTAAATAACATCTTCACATCGTATTTAATTATAAAGACATTATCCATGTACATTTCCCAAGGTTGACATCATCTAGGCAATTCCTTATTAAACTATCCAGGTGATTCTAGGTGATACAAAATTGACATTAAAACTAATCAAACTATCTCATTTGAAACCACAAGCACACCCCCAATATTAGTTATAAATGAAATGGCATAAAATCTGAAATCACAGATTTTATACAAAGTAATTATAACAGATGGTAAAATTAAAAAGTCTATCGGTAGTAGTGAAAGAACTTCACCTTCGGCCACTGCTCCTTTATATGTAGTACAGAGGGATATTTTAATGGACTCTTAATGATTGAGATGTCTATAATAAAAACAATACAGCTTTTTTTTTTTAAAAAATCACACTTAAATCCAGGCCATTAGTTGGAATTCTCGATATAGAGCTATGATTGTTTTTGGTTCTGCCTTGTAATACACTGGGAACTTTGCCAACTCGTCATAGGTTATCATTGAGGAGCAAAGTAATGTGAATAGGAATTTGAAGAAGTAATTTGAAGATGATAGGAAAGAATTTTTTCCAAAAAACTCATCCTTTTAAATAGTATAATTTAGAAGACAAACTTGAATGAGTTTCCATGTCCGGGTATTCTTTATATAATGTGTATTTCACTCCACCATCTTGAAACAATATTATTTTAATTATTTTTGCTATATACTAGTGTGGAAACTGAGGTGGCAGAACATATTAATTTGCTGATAGAGAATAAATATGAAAGTTCATTGGACAACTCAGTGGAATGAAATATTTTTGTGTTTTCTTTTCCTCCAAAGACAATCACTAGAATATATTACCTCCCCAGTCATTACAAAAGCACATTTCTATATCTGTAATAAGAGTTATTGCCAACCTAAGTACATTAGAAGGGATTTAATAAATGATTGCAGCTTATGAATGCTCCTCTGATGAGGAGACCACATAAATACATGAAAGTTATTAACAGCAAAGTATTGATGTAAGCATTATAACATCATCAGAGCCATTCACAAGGAACAAACATAATTATGAGACTTATTCAGTGTTTATGCAAAGGTCTACTGAGTCCTTATGCTTATTTATTATGTTTATGTTTATTTTACCATTGTATGATTTAAAATGCAACAATAGTTTTGCTGTAATGGCTCTGCCCAGCCATGCTTTTAGAAACTTTCCCGGCACATCCCATCTATTTTACTTGCCAAGAAATAAGCAGTTCATGTTACGCATGGAGGCGCCTGACTGTGAAATGATTAATATTTACTCATTCATTAACTCAGGTACAGTAATTAGAAAAGTAACAAGGTCAAAAAAATCCATTAATCATTTGCATATTTCACTCTGTAAAATGCTTCAAACTACACCATTTATCCTACACATATACACTCAGATTCACCACACCATTTATTGTTATGACTGATACCTGTGGATGAAGATGTATTAAATAAAATAAGAAACATTTCTAAATGTGTGAAATGAGAGTCTTCCTATTATCTCATGTTTTCCTGGACAATTAAGTCTAAACTTAAACTCTATGATTTTTAGATGAACACTCAACATATCGCTGTATTTCACAGTACATACATAGAATTTAGTTATAATATTTATGTATTATATCTCCATTTTCAGTATTTTCCCAGAGAGTAACTTCAGTTACATTTATCATGTAACCAAAAATAACCAAAATAATGTAGAGCTATTCTGGACACTAAAGTAGTATCAAGACATTTAAGAACATAACAGAAAGCACAAGTGGACTACCCTTCTTTGTCTGCATTTAGCCTTTGGGTAGGAAAAGTGAAGAAGGGATTAACTTGTCTGAACCAGGTCACACAGACATAGACAGCTTAGGAATTTGAAAGCTAAAACATGGGGCATCGTTCAGAATTAATTTTTCAAATACAGTAAATAAAAATATATAAAACTGAGTCATGGATCATAACAAATTCTCTATTCAAAATAAGTTATACCTCATGTAGTAAATAAAGTTTAGCTTTCTAATAATTTCTAATTTTCTTAACATTGATTCCATCTTAAAATATATTATGGGATACATGGGTAAAAACACTTGGTTACTATTAATACTATTACCGAGACCCCACATAGCAGAAAAAAAAAATAGGAATGATAGCAGGCTACCAAGAAAAGACTTGATACCCTATGAACATATACAGGGGGAGGAGGTCCCCTTCAGTCACAGCCATAGGAGAGGGGAGTAAGGGGAAATCGAGGGAGAAAGGGAGGAATGGGAGAATACAAGGGATGGATAACCAGAGAGATGTAATATGAATAAATTAATAAAATATATTTAAAAAAGAATAGCAAAAAAAAATATCTCCTTTGGGATGCCCTGTGGTTTCTGTGGGCATACACATTGTGCACAGATATATATGAAGATAAAACACACATCCACATAAGATTAGAGAAAAACTAAATTATATATTCAGTGTGTGGATAATTTTATCTATCAACCATGCAAACTTAGCCAGTGATTTTCCATTATTGATTTATTTTGTTTTGTTTTGTTTTTTACTTAATGTATGAGTGTTTTCATCTGCATGCGTATCTGTGCACCATTGTATACAGTGCTGTGGAGGACAGAAGAGGGTGTCAAATCCCTTAGAGGTGGAGATGCAGACTGTTGTAATTATGATATTGGTCCTGGGAACCAAACCTGGGTCCTCTGGAAGAATATCAAGTATCCTTCTTACTGCTGACCAGTCTTGCCTGCCTTGTTAGCCTATGTTATTTAAACAAACAGCCATTTGAGGGTTTCCTAGACAGTGTTTTATGGATGTGGCCTAGTGTGGCTGTGTGAAGGAAATTAACTTTGAAATGTGGGCCGGGTTTATTAGATTGTTTCTTACCTTAAAATGCAAGATGTGATGCCCCTTAAGTAAACATCTTTCTGTCTCAGGTCTGATATCAACTGCTTCCTCCTGCACTGATGACTACACTACAGAATTCAGACATGATTGTCCCTCAAATTGTATGAGTCCATTCCTTAATGAAAATTGGTTGGTATTTTCATCTATATAACAATGGAGTTCTAAATTTTGATCTTCAAATCCATTTCTTATTGGTCCTGTTTCTCTGGTACAGGATAATTAATATTGATCTTGGCAATAGTGTGTGATGTTCCAACAATAAATAACTAAAAAATGTATGAATGGCTTCGGAGTTCGTTTCAGATATATATCCCAGGTTGACTTGAAGAGACTTTTTGGAAATCAGGATGCTAAAGTTGATACTGCTAAAGTCACAAGATTTGTTTTAAAAATTCTAGCAACTTGAAGAAAATATATGATAGCATACAGAATATGACTAAAACATTAATATTAAAAGAATTTCAAGTAAATAATTATTGACACAGGAAAAAATCCCTTATATGCAAGTGATGTGTTTTAAATGAGAAATGCACCCCAAAAGGCTCATGTATTTGAACCCATGGTGCCCAGTTGGTGGTGCCATTTGAGAAGATTATGGGGACTTTACAATGGTGTAGCTTTGCTAGTGGAACTACACTCTTCAGGTAAGCTTTTTGGCTTTATAGCCGGGCTCTACTTGCTCCGCTTTCTCTTTTCCTGTGTGGCACTTATTTCCCTTGGGGGAATTATGTTCTTGTTGCTATGCCTTCCCCCATGGTAGACTGAAAGGATAATGAAAATGTAGTTCATTTACAAGGAAAATATTATTTAGCTATTAGAAAATGTAAGTAATAAAGTATAGAGTTAAGTGGCTGATACTATAATCATCATGAGTCAGTTAACACAGATCAAGAAAGCCAAATATTGCACATTTTCTTTTATGTGTAGATGTTAGCATTTATGCATTACCTGTGTTTTTTTTTATTCTCATGCCCATGATCTAAGGTAGAGACAGTAGAGGAGGTGAGAATCACCCAAGGAATGGGGTAAGACAGTAGTTTTATAAAATGATAAAAAGAAAATTAAAACAAGAGAAGCTAAAGTGGTGGGTGATGGGAAGGCAGGACAGAGAACAGCATACAGGAAGTAAAACCAGCACTGATTTTCTTTTGAGAAGACATAGAGAATCCCATGACTATAAAATCACCATAAACTATAAGCACATATAAAGTAAATTAAAATGAAGGCACCATGTAATTTGAAAGGCAAAACCATACATAGATATTTATGATACCAAGTAAATCACCCACCACTAAGAATGCATAATGTTCTTTTGATTCTTTGCCCATATGGCTCCCATAGACCTCCTAAATACTATTGCTAAGGTATTTTCTACCATTTACAATTTGATGACAAGACCCAATTGTTGAAGACACAACACATGTCATATAACATGAGTAAATCTAGCTGGCCTGAACTGGAAGTTTCATTCTTTCTTTTAGAGTTCATTATGCCAGAAAGTACTGTACACACTCCCAGAGGAGAAACATAAGCATCTGTCTTACCTAGATTAGAACCAGTGTGTTATAATAGCTACCTGCAAGCAAGATATGCCTACTGGCACAAATTGGCACCCATGTTATAGGAGCACGCAAGTACTTTTTGATTTGATTCAAATTCCATTGCATGATATAGATACCTTCTTTGATATTTTTCACAAGACCAAGAATTTTAGACTAGACACAGGATGTTCCCAGAGGAAAATCTACCATGACTATTTTTATTAAGGGTACATAGCAATAAAATGACTCATAACGACTTATTGCTATACCTCTAACTTGGTGCATTGCTTTACTGTTATCAAAGCAGCTTCTTCTTGCCATAGGTAGCAATTAACACAGAGACCCACAACTCGACTAATACTTAGAGTAATAGGCTATGGAGTATTAGCTTTGAATCAGGTAGTTTATAATACCCCTTCTCTTAAGGCTTAGGGATCTATATGTAAAAAGAAGCAGAAGATTGTAAGAGCCAAAACTGGTGGTAAGTTTTAAGGATCCACCATTGTCTAGACACAAGAAAACCAGTGTTGGCGTACACAAGATGTGCACAAATTCATTGGGAAAAAAATCTTGCTTACCAAGAAGAAATAATAGCTGCTGGTGGGGGGAAATGGATTATCAACGGGTATGTCAACTGTACTTAAGAAGGCCCATGCTCAGGGGCAGTCAACACAAATTGGACTTCATGTCTTTCAGGGATGTTTTGTGTTTGTTTGTTTGTTTGTTTGTTTGTTTTTAAGAAAGGGAATGCACATGAACTAAGGTAATTAATAGAAGTTGAAGAAAATGAGGGATGTGAAAGAATGTGATAAAGATATGCTGCATGAGCATTTCAAGGAATAAAATACCTAAAAGAAAAATATGTATGTTTATAGAATTAAAGTTCATAATCTGTAATGGGGCATTATTTCAAAGTAAGATTTTTTTTGGTAAATAATCCTGAAGAATTTACCTATATTTTAAGGCAATAAGTTCAATAGACAGCAGGATGTTGTGGTGCATGCCTCTATTCCCAGAACTCAGGGAGGCAGAGATAGGTGGAACTCTATGAGTTCGAGGACATCTGGTCTACAAAGCAAGTCCAGGATAGCTAAGACTGCCTCAAAAAACAAAACAAAACAAGAAAAAAGAAAGTCAAGTAGGCAGTGAACTAATTCTTCATTAAAATAGCAATAATTGCTGACATATTGATAGCAAATGTAAAGTAATAGGAATTAAGTTCTTATTAATATCTTGGTAGCTAAGAGTACACAAGGCCTATATTTCTATTAAAATAAATAAATATATTAAAATATGAGTCAGTATTTTGCATTTGTCCCTGGGTAAGAAAAAAAGGAACAACTTTCATTATCAAGCATTCTTTTATCTTTTCCAATTACCCTGCAGCATTAAGAAAACACATTTGCCCACATTTAATTAAAGTTACACATGATCAACTTTAACTGGTAAGCACAAATAAGCCTTTATAACTTTCATGCTATTTAATGCATCTACAACTATCTGACACCTCTAGAATATCTTAGTATTAGTGACAAGCCATTAAAATGCATCAACTCATGATATTCAGCTCTCAGGGCTGTTTTCTAGGTGAGTATAGGCACTGAACTTAGATCACTGTTTTTGTGTGTAGCATAGCATTTATGACTTGTGACATATCATCTCAGAAACCATGAGGCCTATATTTCATCCACACATTTAATTTTTTTTTATTGAAAAATAAAATACATCTCAATGGCTATCCCATCCCGTGCATCCTCCCATTCCTCCCTCTCCCCTGCTTTCATCCCATTCCCCTTCCCTATGACTGTGACTGAGGGGAACCTCCTCTCCCTGAATATGATCTTAGGGTATCAAGTCTCTTCTTGGTAGTCTGCTATTCTTCCTCAGAGTGCCATCGGACCTCCCCATCAAGGGGAATACGGTCAAATATGGGGCACCAGAGTTCATGTGAAAGTCAGTCTCCGCTCTCCACTTAACTGTGGAGAATGTCTTTTATACTATAAAAACTTTTATATGAAAGATCATATTACTTTGTAGACAATGATAAAAAAATGCCAACTTTCTATCACTTATTGTACTCCAGGCTCTTATATGAAGATAACTGAAATGAAATCATGTTAATTCTCCAAGGAAAGAGTTTAAATGGGAATAATATTTACAATGAAAGTAACAGATTGTGACAATTTTTTTGGGGGGGAATTTGGAAAAAGACCTGTATCAAGGGTTTCAAAATAATTACACAGGAGGAAATGTTTAAATTCAACTATTGTATGTTTTTACATATAGTTCATATGGCCATAGCTATTTATAATATGAGAAAAAGACAATGATGGTAACCAGTGATATGAGAACAGTTTATAAAGAATATACCATTGCATTTATATACCATGAAACATTATTGAGCTGCATATATATTCCATTATTTGCTAAGATTTAGTCATATTCAAAAATACATTACTTTTTAAAATTTGAGACTCTTCTGATATTAGTGTGTATAGTGAGAGAAATGGGGTATATTTTGAACATATCCATCTTAGAATACTAAGCAAACTAAAATGAAACAGTGAGTAGGCAGTGGGTGTATAGGTCTGAATATGAGAAAGATGTAAATTTAGTAGTCGTCAGTCTTTAAATGGTATTTAAGATCATGTTACTGAATGAAATCAGCAAAGGTGAGATTCTACTCAATGACACTGATGCTGATACAGGACAGGAAAGATTGAAAGCATATTGGTTACTTTGAGAGGGTATTTATCAGCAGGCCTAATGCCTACCTGTGTTACCCAGCAGCTCCTCTTTGAAATTAATCACTTTTGCCAGACATTAATGAGTGTTCAACAGATGACACTAATTGTCAACTGAAAATCATTGCATTACATAGAGGAAGTAGCTCAAATTGCAAATGATACCAAACGTGATTCTCCAACCACTGATTAATTTCATAATATTTCACTCTGCTATGGCAGGTCAAGTCCAAGGTTTTGCTTTATTCTGTTCTTGGATAATTGCCTGAAACTCATACATAGTATACAGGCAAAAGAAAATTATTTTTCACTAAATCCACATATGTAAAGATTAATTTTCCTGAAAATGGACTTACAGAGTAATTACTACTACTACTACTACTACTACTACTACTACTACTACTAATAATAATAATAATAATAATAATAATAATAATAAACAATGTTTACTATATGTCTAGATGTGCCATCAAACAGACAACTTGATATATTAAATTACTATCCCACTGTAAAATTGGTATGTGATAATAAATCATCCTGGAATTTTAGGACAGATGTATAATCCCTGAAATATTCACTTCTTTAAACATGTAGATGGATTATATACCTTAAAATTGTTAGGATATGGATCATCATATATATTCATCCTGAAAAAAGTTCACTAAAGCAAAAAGAGACAGAAAATTTATAAAGCCCAGTAAAAAAATGCAGTAGAAAAATTTTCTTTACTGTATTTGAAGATAATGGTATCCAAATGGTTAAATCAAAGACAGATGAGAAAACAGGCATTAGATTAACAAAAAGAGCCTTGAGCGACAGCCTCCTGAGTGTACCTCCAGGGCTTTCATATCTTGGAAGCTCTGTTTAACAATGGAAAAGTGTTTCCATTGTTAGAATCAATCTATAGGGGCAGAGCACTGAGTCCCTTTGAATTTACAAAAAGCATTATTCTTCATTAGAAAGCCAGCATGGGGTGGGGAATTGACTAACTTATAGCACTTTGAAGGTACCCAGAGATATTCATGTCAGAAATGTGCTATTTACCAGTCACTAATCTTGACGTGATCTAATAAGGAAATCTGCAATTTGAAAATAAGGATTATTTCATATTACATTGCAAAGGATGTAATTGTCTTTAAATTGCCCTCTTTCTTCCTCAGATCTGATCTCTGAAGCCTGAAATGAAACTTTAGCATTTTCAATTAAATTCAAGCCTTCAAGGTTTGGTTGAAACTAAGAAAATGATTTGTGAAACAGTTTCTAAACTCTCCGAGAAATAAGCTTCAAGCTAATAAAGTTCTTCCTCTTAGAATCTCAACCAGTTGCAAGACAGTTCTCCAATATTGAACTTAGGTGATAATGATCCAGTCATATAAATATAAATAGGCACTCAAATAAATCTTGTTTTGTTTTATTTAGTAGCTAAAGTTTTCAAAAATAAGTAAATAATTATATTGTTGCATCTGAGGTTTAGAGGTAGGGAAAATGAATTTAAATATACAATTATCTTATCTCCTATGATTTAACATCTAAAAACTACAACTCACCTTGTGCATTTAACTTGATCCCAAATCAGACAAGCCTTTTGTGATGTTTCTAACCCAAACATCTCAAATAACTTGACACACTTACTTCTTTGCCTCATTATCCAGCATGTGGTAGCAAAATATTACCATATTCAGGAACAAAGTGTTCCGACATGTTTTCAAGACGTCCAAGCTATAGGACTATCACATATCCACATTTATAACTTCTTTTATCTTTCATTTCAAATAGAAAATCAGGCACAAAAGCTGATCGTGTCATAGCACATTTTTCAACAAAAGTCTGCAAGCTATGCCACATGTTCTTAATTCTGTTGTATTGTAGCCTTTATATCATGTGTTAGAACTCATGCAATCTTATTTTAAAGTTTTAACATCAGAAACAAGTTGAAAATTAATGGCTAAGAAAGTGTAGCACACATTGAAATTTCAGAGTTTGGGAAATAAAGTTAAAGAGAGCCCTACCTGTAGAAGACACAACTTAAAAGTAAATAAAAGATCTTGGAATATGGCTAAATGGTTAAATTTGTTTGGTGAGCAACAATGAGGTCATGATTTAAAATCTCAAAATATGTATTACATATCATATATCACTTTTAATTTCTGCTCTGAAAATCTAGTGCCTTCTACTGCTCCTTGAAGACGCCTGCATGTATATGTGTGCATTTGCATACACACACATTTTTAAATGAGCTAAAAATAAATGAAGAGAAAATGATATATCTTTGGAAAAGATAGAAAATAAATACAATTGTACATATAAGTTTCCAGCAACAATTTTCCTAGAGTAAAATCATTTTATAACTACTTATTATAAATTTTAGTGAATTTCTGTGAATTAAAACATTAATATATTAAAATTACCCTGTTTATATTCCAATAATTTCTTTATTACAATTGTAAATATTTTCCTTTTAAAATGTGAAAAGATAGAATGAAATACTACAAGGCCTCCTTCAAAAGCTGACATGTAGAGTCAGTGTAAAATATGCAAATTCTGCTGTTTCAACTTAAAACGTTTTCAAAAATTAGAGACAGAGGGGAGGACATTCTAGTGGGACTCTAGATGAGAGAAGCATGGGAGAATGGCAAAGTAGAAGGATCCAGAGGGTCCTAGAAGCCTACAAGTAGAACATTATGATAGGCAGATTTGGGCACAGGGGTCCCGCTCAAACTAAGGCACCAGCCAAGGACAATACAGGCGGTAAACCTTAAACCCCTACCCAGATCTAGCCAATGGACAGAACATTCTCCACAGTAGAGTGGAGAGTGGGATATTACTTTCTCACATACTCTGGTGCCTCACCTTTGACCATGTCCCCTGGAGGGGGAGACCTGGTGGCAATCAGAGGAAGGACAGCAGGTTACCAAGAAGAGACTTGATACCCTATGAACATATACAGGGGGAGGTAATCCCCCTCAGGAACAGTCATAGGGCAGGGGAATAAGGGAAAAATGGGAAGGAGGGAAGAATGGGAGGATACAAGGGATGGGATAACCATTGAGATATAACAAGTATAAATTAATAAAGGAGAAAAAAAAGAAAAAAATTTATCCCACTCATCACTGCTGTTCTTCTCAAACTTTTTAAATATTATTTTTTATTCTGTGAATATGCTGCAAAGATATATCAACTCTTTAATTCTGGACAGATGAACACAACAGATGGCAAGTCCATATCCACGCTATGTTAACACACACATATACATACACACACACACACACACACACACACACACACACACACACACATGCACACCTTTGATCTTCCAGGAAACTTGAAGTGTTATTTCCTCAGATTTCAAACATAATTATATTTATCCACTTTGTACATTAACATTCAAAGAAGTATTTTCAAATTATGAAGCATTCAAAAATTGAATAATTTAAAATAATTGATTAATGTAATAGAAAAGGTGCTTTTCTGGTGATGAGATAATATCCTAAAGTGAGTTGCTCCCTTCCAGATCAGTCACAAGTAAGAAATTATCCACAGGTTTGACAACAGGGAAGATGATTGGGGGCATTTTTTTTCAATTGGATACTCCATATTTTCTGAATCTGGTGATTTTTGGACTTTCACAGTTATGTTTAGTTACAGATTAAATTCTAGGCTTTGTACAAATGAAACAAAAAGTTTGTCACTGAGCTACACTCACACACTCACAAACAAATAATTATTATCTAATAGTTTACTTAGAAAATGCTAATCTTTGCAAAAGTTTCAAATCATAATTAAAATGTCTTTTACTGTCAGGGCCTTGGGTATCAGTCATCAAGTTACATTTACAGATAATTGCAGTATTCACAAAGGCCAGTCAGGGTGTATTTTAAAATGGTAGAGTGGAGAGTGGGATATGACTTTCTCACGTACTCTGGTGCCTCACCTTTGACCATGTCCCCTGTAGGGGGAGACCTGGTGGCACTCAGAGGAAGAACAGCAGGTTACCAAGAAGAGACTTGATACCCTATGAGCATATACAGGGGGAGGTAATCCCCCTCAGGCACAGTCATAGGGGAGGGGAATAAGGGGAAAATGGGAGGGAGGGAAGAATGGGAGGATACAAGGGATGGGATAACCATTGAGATGTAACAAGAATAAATTAATAAAGTAAAAAAAACTGAAAAAAAGAAAAAAAATAAAATGGGAAATGTCTGGGTAACATGCTGAAGCTTCCTAAGGATGTGGTGCGAACCCTCTATCACATATCTCAGAAAGATTTGATGGTAATTTCGAAAAACGCATGGTCCCCTATCTAATATATACATTTTTCTTCTTAATACCTAATTATGCAGACATTTCCAGTGGCAGATGGTCACTAAAAATCACAAATTTCTTATTCTGTGACAGACAAATCACCCTCTGACACTTTTATCGCCAATGAAATTTCCATATAGATAATGATGGAAGGGTTTCTAAGGAGTTCCTGTTCTGTTTCCTCTTTCATTTATTTATTTATTTTGGGTTGTTTGGTTGCTTACTACATAATCCTATCCCCCCCCCCACTCCTTCCCATAGTCTCCTTCCCATCCTTACACCTTTCTTCCCATGATCCTATCTCCTCAGAGAACGGAAGGCTTCCAAGGGGTACCAATCCACCGTGGCACCTCAAGACTCAGTAGCACTAAAACTCTCCCACTGAGGCCAGACAAGGAATCCCAGTTAGGGGGAGGAAGGATCCAAAAGCAGTTAAGAGACTCAGAAACAGCCCCTACTCCCACTGTTAAGGGACCCACATTGTTGACCAAGCTGCATTTCTGCTACATGTGTAGTGGGTTCTAGGTCCAGGCCATGCATGACCTTCAGTCTCTGTTTATCCCCATGGGCTCATGTTAGTTTACTCTATATGCCTTTTTTGTGGTGCACTTGACCTTCAGCTCCCTCAATACTTCTTCCCACTCTTGTAAGACTCCTGGAGCTCAGGCTATTGTTCGGCTGTAGATGTCTGTATCTGTTTCCATCAGCTGCTGGATGAAACCTCTCTGAAGAAAGTTATGCTAAGCTCCTTGTCTGCTAGCACATCAAAGTATCATTAACAGTGACAGGGGTTGGCTCTCTAATTGGGGTAGCTCTCTTTTTGGGCCAGTCATTTGTTTGCCATTCCTTCAGTCTTTGCTCCATCTTAATCCCAAGAGCTCTTGTAGGCAAGAAAAATTTGGGATCAAAGGATTTATTGGTGTCCCCCTCCCTCCGCTGAAAGTCCCACTTGGCTACAGGAGGTGATGACTTCAGGCTCCTTGGTGTCTCAGATTGGGTCACTACCGTTAGACTCCTTGAAGACTCCACCGTGGGAAAGATGGTTCCCCAGCAGTTTCCATTTTCTCTAGAGGTTCTTCTTCTCCACCTGCTCTCACCTCACTTGATCCCCACCCCTCTTCCATCCTGTTCTCTCCAACCATCTATTTCACATGTCTACTTTATTTCTTTCTCTTAGTGAGATTCAAGCATCCTCCCTTGCCCCCCCCCCTGGCATTTTTAGGTCTGTGCATTGTCAAATGTCTGTGCTGTACTTTATGGCTAATAACCACTTATAAGTGACTACATAGCATGCTTGTCTTTTTGGGTCTGGGTTACCTCACGTGGGATTATCTTTTCTAGTTCCAACCATTTGTCTGCAAATTGCATGATTACTTTGTTTTAACATCTTGTAAATGTACTACATTTTACTTATTCATGTTTTGCTTGAGGGGCTTCTAGGTTGTTTCCAATTTCTGCCTACTACAAATAGTTGCTATGAAAATGACTGAACAAGTGTCCTTGTTGTCTGGTGAAGCATCTTTTGGATGTATACCCAGGAGTGGTATAGCTTGGTCTTGAGGTAGATCTGTTCCTGATTTTCTGAGAAATATCCAGAAGGATTTCCAGAGTGGTTGTACAAGTTTTCACTCCCATCAGCAATGGGAGAGTGTTTCCCCTTCCTGCACACTCTCTTGCCAATCTTTTATGTCATTTAAAAATTTCAACTTAGCCATTCTGGTTGGTGCAAGATGGAATCTCAGAGTAGTTTTTATTTGCATTTCCCTGATTATTAAGAGTGCTGATTTCTTAAGAGCGTCTCAGGCATTACATATTCCCCAGCTGAGAATTTTGTTTTTCTCTGTACCCCAGTTCTTAATTATTTGATTTGTTGGTATTTATTTTTTATTTTTTTGAGTGTTTACGTATTTTGGGTGTTAGCCCTTTGTCAGATGTAGGGTTTTAGACGTTCTTTTTTTCCATTGTATAAGATTTTACTTTTTTCCTACTGAAAGTGTTCTTTGCTTTGACTAAGCTTCTCAGTTTCATAAGGTGTCATGTATTAATTGTTGACCTTAGTGCCTGATCTATTGGTGTTCTGTCCCGAAAGTTGTCTCCTGCACCAATGAGTTCAAGGCTATTCCCCACCTTCTCTTATAGCAGATTTAATATATCCAGTTTTATGTGAAGGTATTAGACCCACTTTGATTTCAGTTTTATGCAAAAAGGTGATAAATATGGAACCACTTGCATTGCTCTACATGCAGACATCCTGTGAGACCAACACCTTTTTTTTTTTTTTAAATACTTTCATTTTTCCATTGTATGGTTTTGGCATCTTTGCAAAAAAATCAGATGTCCATAAGCCTGTGGGTTTATTCCTTGGTGTTCAGTTCATTTACACTGATCATCCTGTATGTTTTTAGGCCAATATTATATAGTATTTAAATTATTATTATGTAGTACAGATTGAAATCAGGGATGATGATACCTCTAGAAGTTCTTTTATTGTACATTATTTATCCTAGGTTTTTTATTTTTCCATATGAGGTTGAGGATTGGTTTTTCAAGGTCTGTGAAGAAAGTGAGGAAATGTAAATCTGTGCAATGCTGTTAGTAAAGTGGCCATGCTTACTATATTGTTCCTACCAATCCATAAGCATGGGAAATCTTGATATCTTTTTCAGTTTCTTTCAATTTATGTCTTCAAACACTAGAGGCTCTTGTCATACAAGCCTTTCTCTTGCTTGACTAGCATTACACCAAGATTCTTTATATTATTTGTGGCTATTGTGAAAGGTATTATTTTCCTAATTTCTTTCTCAAGTCTTTTGTCATTTGAACACAGGAGAGCCAATGATATTTTTGAGTTAGTTTTGTACCCAGCCACTTTTCTGAAGGTGTCACTGGTAGGAATTCTCTGGTAATTTTGAGAGTCAGTTAGATATACTATCATATCATCTGTGAATAGGATAATTTGTTTTCTTTCTTCCCTATTTGTATCCCTTTGATCTCCTTTAGTTGTCTTATTGCTTTAGCTAGAACTTCAAGGACTATATTGAAGACATGTGGACAGAGTGGTTCTTGTTCCTGATTTAGTGGAATTCCTTTGAGTATCTTTCAATTTAATTTGACGTTGGCTATCAGCTTGTTGTATATTGCCTTTATTATGTTTAGATATGGGCCTTGTGTCCATGATATCTCCAAGACTTCTATCATGAAGGGGTGTTGGATTTTGTCAAAGGCTTTTTCTGCATCTAGTAAGATGATCATGTGAACATGTGATCTTTTTCTTTCAGTTTGTTTATATGGTGGATTATATAAATGATATTATTTCTTAATTGAGTGTCTGGTAGATTTATTTGCTAATACTGCCAGGCCCTGAGCTTTTTTTCATTGGGAGACTTCTGATGATTGCATCAATTTAGTTAAGTGTTATAAGTCTATTTAAAATTCTACATTCAGGATAGAGTTCCCTGGAGAAGTTAATCTCTAGTCACATTGTTGTATTTTGGTATTCTTGACACTTTACACAAGATTTTCATCTAGCGCCAGTGAGGCTAGACTACCATGATGTAGAAGGTACAAGAAATTCCATTGAATTCCTTTACTCACTTCTGCAATAAGGTATAAACAAAATTATATTTTGTGTTTACACATACAGAAAAATGCAAGTAGTTTGCACCCACTAAGTTGAGATTAGGAAGAAAAGCTTGATGAGCTTAGAGACTACAGGATTAGGATAGTTATTTTTCTCTAATAACAACTTCACTGGATTTTCTAATCATGCAGTACACTCTTCTCAAGGTGTATGTTTAAACATATTTCCACAGAAATTTAAATGAGGAGGTAAGATTGAGCTTAATATAGGCAGTGGCATCCCAAGAGGTGGAGTTCTTTAATGAATAATCAAAAAAGAGAGAGTGAAAGGGGACTGACTACCTAAATGCCAGTAGGCTTCTATTTGTATTTCATGACCTGCCCGGAAAAGAAAAGGGAGCTTAAAGTTGCCATGATGTATTAGCTAACTTTATGTCACCTTGACACAAGTTAGTGTCATCAGAGAGGAAGAAGCCTAACAAGAAAATGTCTACAAAAGACCCAATGGTAAGGCATGTTCTTAATTCGTTATCAACTGCGGAGGAATGTGCCCATTGTAACTCATGCCAACCTTAGTCTGGTGGTCCTCAGTTATACAATAAAGTTGCCTGAACAAGCCATGGGTAGAAAGCCAGGAAGTGGTACTCTTCTATGGACTCCATGTCAGCTTCTAACTCCAAGTTCCTGCTCTAGTTGAGTTCCTACCCTTACTGCTTTTGATGATAAACTGTTATAAGATACTTGACAAAATAAACTGTTTCCTCTCCAAGTTGCTTTTGGTTGTGGTGTTTCTTCACATCAATAGTAACCCTTACTAAGACAGAAGCCTTCCTCCCAAACCTTAAGCTATAGATCAAATCAAATATTTAATCTCCTTAGCTTTTTTCCTGCCGTGTATTTAATAAAAGCAATGGGAAGAATAACTAATACCAGCATCACTGATGTTAATAGGCTAATGATATGGAATCTGTTAGCATATCTGTTCTGAAATATTTATATGACTGAAAACAAAAGTGGAAGGACAGTTTGTCTACCAGAAGCCATGTGGGGATATATGGATATATTCTATTGTTACAAGTAGAAAAATGTACCTTTGGCATCTAGGACATTGAGCCCAGAGATTCTGGTAAGCCAATAATGCATAGAGTAAACCTTGAAAACAAGGTCTTATCTGATCTTAAATGTAAATACTTGTAAAATTCAGAAGTCTTACTCTAAAGATGTAATTTAGTTCTTCTTTCCATTATTTATATTACTTATAGGCAACATCATGTTCTTTCAATTCTGAACAAATCTGGAAGAATATGCCTGTCTCAGAACTTCTACTGGCAGGCCACAGACATTTCTCTAGCCTGCATAATAGCCAAGGTACTGGCTCAAATCTTTTTATTCTTCTAAAATAGAACATGAATGATATGAGATGACATTAAAATTCTGCTCAACTTTTCTTATCATTCTTCCAGGAAGATGAAACAGGCAAAAACCAGACACTCCAAACTTCAAAACTGGTTTAAAATTTCAGTAGCAGCATTATAGTTGCTGTCAGAGAGCAACCTGTGGGAGTCATTTTGGCCTTCTACCATGTGGCTCCTCGTGACAGAGCTCAGGCCTTCAGGACTAGTAGAAAGTGTGATTGTCTCTTGAAGCACCTCGCTGGCCTTATCATAGTCTGAGATGGTGTAACTTTTGATTAAATGGCACACTGAATTTTCATAGAGTAGTGCTTTGCATTGTTTTCAGGAAACAGTGCTTCTCTCACAGGTTTTTAAAGACTTCAACAAAGGAATATTATAAATGGAAAATTCACAAGGAAGGATTTAGGATAAGTGTTAACCTCTGTTAATTCTGGAATTTACAAATACGAATGTAGATGTTTTTAGTTATGAAGATTTTAAATTTACAGAACACTAAATTAATTTATTCAGATATAACTAAATTATACTTTAGATTTAGTATTATAGAAATATAAGAAAATAAAAATTTCCAAATAGTTCTGATTTATCAAGGTTATATCATATACAAATGAATATCAATGATTAGCAACTAGGAGAAAAACAAAGGGCTCTGTAAAGTAAGCACTCTCACCAAGGGTCTCTGCAAAGTTGTCGCTTTTTTAGTTATTTTCATAACTTTAGAAACTTTAGCTTTCATATATATTTATTAATTTAGATACAGAAATGTACTTTTATTGTCATTAAACTTTGTACTTTTATTTGCTCATTTATTTATTATTTGATTTTTAAAAAATATTTTTAATTATGAGTGTCTTACATACAGGTTTATGCATGCACTGTTTGTGGGCCTGGTGCCCTCAAAGGCAAGAAGAAATATCAGATCCCTAAAAACTGGAGATAAAAATGCTTGAGTGCCACCATTAGGGTGCTCAGTGTGAATAGGTCCTCAGTAAGAGGAGTCAGCATTCTTAACCACTGAGCAATCTCTGCAGCTTCTTAAGGTAGCCATTTTACATACATCTTCAAGGAATTCTATCTTCTTTATTTCTTGCCTCTATATTATTTAAAGTAAAGGAACCCAAAGCAATATATGGAATGAAGACTGCCTTTTGAAAGTCGGTGTCAGAATGAAGAATCATGGAACTCTGCCCCTGTAAATACATCTACAAAACACTCCTGCAGTTAAGGCTAAGGGAATGTTGTGGAAGGTTTATTGGAAATACTGTGAAAGCTAAAGGATCAAGGCGTCGCTATGAAGTTATACCTCTCAGTAATGTCTACAGCTACTCTAGGCCTCTCCAGCATGCCTGTCTAAGCGTGACCTGAACAAGGACAACTGTACACATGCCCAGCAGAGGACTGGAAAGTCTACGGAGCCTCAACTCGATGCTTAGAACTGCAGGAAGCTAAAGAATGCTGTGAGGGAGAGAAATAATCTTCCCTGGCAAAAAGAATACTAACTGGTTATCCACTACTAAATGGTAATCCCTGAAAAAAAGTGACATTACACTGACTGATCAGGGTAGAGTTACGTGTTTGTACCTACATCAATGCGACAAAAATTAGCTAAAAGGAGACCATGAATGGAAAAAAAGGAATATATGGGAAAGTTTGGAGTAGGAAAGGGGGTAATAATATGATTATATTATAATCTCAAATTTTAAAAAGTTAAAAAATATAATTTATATTTCTAAATTAGCTCAATTTCTTTCACTATATAAGATTTATACATAGTTTATGTTTGTTTTTCTAACATAATTTGATGTACAGCTCATATGACTGTGAAAGGTAAGAAAAGCTCTGCTGCCAATATTAATTTGCATGCTGGAATACAGTATATTATATATCCAATATTGACATTTTGTAAGTAAGTTTGTGCCTTGGGTACTAGAGTTTTAGTCATCCACAACATTTAATTGTCTTAAATAGATTTTAGGTTGTTGTTGTTCTGCTCTGGAAAAATTTTTTTGTGTCATTTGTGTTATACTGAAATTTTGATATTGTCTTAAGGTGCACATGCCATTCACATATAAATACATAATAAATGTAATAAATATTTTCATGTAAGCTATTAAAATTTTCTTCTATTTTCACCCAACAACCTATTTATTTCAGGCTTTGCTACACGTATTTTATGGACAGATATTAGGTTCAATTTCACCAATATTTTGTATATTTCTATTTCATTCATATGTTCATTAGCATATGATTTATTTCCTTGTCATGATTACACATAAATTGTCTTTCTTTGTCTTTAGTACAGTTTCTCCCTCAAAGACTATTTTGGCTTATATTGATTCAACGTCTACTCTTGTTTCTATTTACATACCATATATTTTTCCATAATTTCTGTTTCAATGTATGTTGGCTTGTATCTCCAGTGAATACTTGTATTGATAGTTAGCCACACTTTCCTCTTATCTCTTTACCAATTTTTATATTTTGATTAGAGAAATATATAGGATTGAAAGACTTAAGATACATATGAGTTACGGACATTTTGTTATTTTAAATTATGTTTAGCAACCTTTGTTTATGATTATCCACATTATTGAACTATTTTGTCTTTAGTATATTTTTCCAAAATGTAACATCTTTTTATGTACTCTTGTATGCTTTCAATAAATATTCATCTTTGGTTGCCATGAAGATTGCTTTTAATTTCCTTCAGTCATAATTCTGTAGATCAGCATGATATTGACCAAGTTTCAGCAGTATAAACGCTTGCCATCTACTGCCCCATATACCTGTGTGCTTGTTGCTGTCACACAATTTTATCTTTGTATATCCCGTTAGATAAAGCAGGAAGTAATACTTATGTTGATGCATATGCCTCTAAGTTATGTAGAGTATACATGACCAGCTCTAAGTTTGTTATGAGCTAACTGAATAATCTAGCTGTAATAATAAAATAAATATTATTGTGTTTAGAAAAGCTCCTATCTTTTTGTTTTATATGAACTGCTTTGCAAAAACAAAAAAGAGATGTTGTTCTCTCACCTCTCTGTAGGAACATTTTCAATTCACCACGTCATAAACAAACAGCACTCATAAAAGGCATGATACTTTATAACAGCATATGAAACTTACTGGATATTTGGATTTCAAGGTTTCTCTTAGATTTGGGGATATTGACCATAGGTAATTGCATAAGAATAAAATGATAGTTGATATTTTTTCTTTATAAAAACATTGGATTAACTAGGATTCCTTGTGCATTGTATTTATTAACAAGTTAAAAAAAAAAAACAGGTCAGCAGTACAGAACTGGAAGTACTCAGCTCTATCCTTCAGAGCAACAGCAGTAAATCTTCATGTTTCTAAAGTACAGGTGAAATAAATGAGAACACAATAGACTAAATCCACACAACGTTCTATATAAAGTTGGCAATAGGTAAAGTTCTACTTGATAGGAAGAAAATAAATCAGCTGCCTTTCTATTTGGCCTATCATTTGTAAATATAGATATCAACCCCCTCAAGTGAGGTTATAGTAACCTTATCTTGACTTTTTCTTCTAAACCTTTACTAATTAAAGGTAGTTACCACATTAAATATTTTCAAGTCATCTGATTTCGCATATACAGTTTCCCCTTACCACTATTAACTGAGAGTCGAAGACTCTAACAAATTTAAACTTAACAATGAAACAACTTATATGTTCCTTCAGGAGATGTTTGGTGTTTGCCTCAAAAGAGTACAAAACAAGATATTATATACAGGATTATGCAGGTGACTCATTTCTAAAGTTCAGGAATAGAAAATTATTCAATTCTTGTGGATCCCAAAAATCTAATGCAGAGATTATATCATGCTGGTTTCAAGGCTGCCATCACATCTATAACTGTCTCCGCAGAAATATCACAATGTTCATTTGAGTTTTTGTTGTGCGACTTTCATAATTCATTTCTCTAATATATTCAGTCAGAATGCAACTAACTTCATTGCTGCTTTCTTCGTTGAGGAACATTTATCACGTACATATGTGAGTGTATACTTTATGTGTTTATGCATCTGATATGTGTCGCCACATATGCATCGTGTGATATGAAGGGGCGCGGAGTCTTGCTTCATTACTCTCCACTTAGTTCACCGAGGCAGTGTCTTACTTTTCTGTTTCTGCTTTTTAGCATCCAGGTTGCTTCTGGGATCCTCTGTTTCTGTTTCCCAAGCTCTGGGACTGCAGACAGAAGGATATGAATGCCATGTTTTTCTTTTTTAATAGTTTCTGAGAATGTGATCTTCATTACTCATATTAGCATAGGAAACACATTATTAATTGTGTGATCTGTATGGCCACCAAAACTTTATTTTCTAATTATCCTGTCCAAAGAACTTGAAGTTCATAATACATATTCTTAGTTATGAAAGTAAAATTGCTAAATATCTTTAAGAATAGTTAGTGTAAAAATGTGGTAGCATTTTAGTCTACCTTATTTTTCTGCTTGTTTTTTTTTGTATAGATTTTTATTGAAATAATTTTTCATATACTATATGTTGATTATAGCTTTCCCTGCCCAAAATGTCCCATGATCCTCCCAACCACCCACCCTCTCAACTCCATTATTTTCTTCCTAGAAAACAAGTAGACATAGAAACAAACAAATTAATTTTCAAAAAGAGCTATTAATAAAACTCAGAGTAAACAAAAAAGTACAAAAAAACAGATACACACACAAAGAGGGGAAACAAGATGAATAAAAACACAAAATCAGAAGTCATAATGTACTAGAGGACCAGAAACACACACACAAAGCCCCCCCCACACACAAAGTTCCCCAAAACAATGAGACAAAAAAGTCTATAGTAATAATATCATTGGGAACATTTTGTGTTGACCATCTTTTAGAAAGCATGGGTCACTAGACACACTTGTTATTGCAGTGGATGTTAACAAACATTTTTCTTTTTAAAATTTATTCATGTATTATAATTTATTCAAATTACATCTTAATTGTTATCCACACTCTTTTATCTTCCTTTCCCACCCTTCTTCCCTCTTCCACTCTATTCCCCTCCCCTAGACTTCTGACAGGAAGGGATCTCCTCCCCCACCATCTGTCCACAGCCTACCAGCTCTCATCCAAAGAGCCTGCATCCCCTTCCTCTGTGCCTGCATGGTCTCCCCACCATGGGAGGTGATCAAATCTGGAATATCAGGGTTCCTGTCAGAGGCAGTACCCACTTCCCCCAGTACTTTGTAGAATGGCGATAAATTAACAGGTGGTCTAGGCTCCCTGTATGCATTGCCTTTGGTTGGTGCAACAGATTGTGCAGAGCCCGCTGGGTCCAGATCTGCAAGTCTTGATGGTCTCCCTCTGGGTCCTTCGATTCCCTGATTCTTCCACACCACTCTCAGTGCTCCACCCAGAGTCCAGCAGCAAGTCCCAGCATCTGTCCCAGTCAACCGCTACGTGTATTCTCTCAGAGGACATGGAGTATACTCTTATATGTGAGTAAATACCATGCTTGCTCTTCTGGGTCTGGGTTGCCTCACTCAGCATGATCTTTTTTAGTTTCATCCATTTGCCTGCAAATTTCAAATTTTCTTTGTTTTTAATAGTTGAGTAGTATTCCATTGTGGAAATGTACCACAGTTTCTTTATCCATTCTTTGGTTGAGGGACATCAAGGTTGTTTCTAGATTCTGGCTATTATGAATAAAGCTGCTATGAACATAGTTGAGCAATGGGCCTTGTGGTGCAGTGGAGCATCTTCGGATATACACCACTAGGAGTGGTATAGCTGGATCTTGCAGTAACACTCCCAACTTTCTGAAGAAAGCACAAGATTGATTTTACAAGGTTTCACTCTTATTAGCAACGGAGGAATATTCCCCTTTCTCCATATCTTCACCAGCATGTGCTGTCACTTGAATTTTTTATTGTAGTCATTCTTGTAGGTGTAAAATAGAACCTCAGAGTCATTTTGATTTACATTTTTCTGATAACTAAGGATTCCAAGCATATCTTTGTGTTCCAAGGCACTCAGTGTTCCTCTGTTGAGAATTCTCTGTTTATCTCTGTAACCTATTTTTTAATTGGATAATTTGGTTCAGTGGTTTAATTGCTTGAGTTCTTTATATATATTGGATATTAGGCCTTGGTTAGGGGTCAGGTTTGTGAAGGTCTTTTCCCAGTATGTAGGCTGTTGGTTTTCTTGTTTTTTGTTTTGTTTTTGTTTGTTTTTCTGTTGACAGTGTACTTTTCTTTACAGAAGCTTTTCAGTTTGATGAGGTCCCATTTATTAATTGTTGATATTAGCTATTGGTCTTCTGTGCAGGGTTGCCAATAAAATACTGTCACCTACGCAGAAAACTGCGGTTTCCATTAGTCATCCTTATGCGGCCCACTCTAATTTCAACAACATGCAGCAGGCATCTTCCTGATATATTGATGCAATGTTTTATCTCTAGCAGTCAACTGTTGGTACACAGATCTCAACTTTATTTCAAGATAACCTTGTGTATCCCAATTTCAAGGGTAGAAGTTTGGCCTGAAATATTATTTTCTGTTTTGTCAAACCACACCCTCACTTTTCAGTTTGCATAACAACTCTTATAAGACAAAAGTGATAATATCTAATACTTTCAAAATTGCAGTTAAAGTGAGAAGTTTTTAATGAACACTGATCTACTCTTGGAGTTTTGTTGTGTTTCTGGGCACAATAGTTTTGTTCCATAATTAATATTTCCTTTTGTATTGTCAACTTTCCCGTTGCTGAAGAAAATGTTGCACTATATCAATTTCATTCAAATATTGACCTCGACTTTATACTTACAATAATTTCTGGCCGGGCGTGGTGGCGCACGCCTTTAATCCCAGCACTCCGGAGGCAGAGGCAGGCGGATTGCTGTGAGTTCGAGGCCAGCCTGGACTACAAAGCGAGTCTAGGACGGCCAAGACTACACAGAGAAACCCTGTCTCGAAAAAAAAAAAAAAATAATTTCTGATTAATCCCATCTCCTTATAGTTAACTAAGAGTTTTCTCAAGTTTGAATTATGAGAAATCTTCCATCAGTAAACCAAACCATCTGAAATTCTTTTTTATGCCCATCAAGTGTGAAAGTATATTTATATTATTATTGTATTATTTATTATTATTTACTAGACCCACTTAGTAGGCTTAATAGGGTATCTGATTCTGCTACTGTTCCTGGCACACAGGAATATGGTAATATTCAACCGTAATAAAATGAATAAGCACCATGGACAATAATGCTATATCAAGGATTGTTAAATTATGAATTTTTAAACATGCATATGATACAGAAAGGTACATTTTACTTTTTTTCCTTTATTAATTTATTCTTGTTACATCTCAATGGTTATCCCATCCCTTGTATCCTCCCATTCTTCCCTCCCTCCCATTTTCCCCTTATTCCCCTCCCCTATGACTGTTCCTGAGGGGGATTACCTCCCCCTGTATATGCTCATAGGGTATCAAGTCTCTTCTTGGTAACCTGCTGTCCTTCCTCTGAGTGCCACCAGGTCTTCCCCTCCAGGGGACATGGTCAAAGGGAAATAATCAAACTCAGGGGTGAAATTAACAAATTAGAAACTAAGAAAACAGTCCAAAGAATCAACAAAACCAAGAGCAGGTTCTTTGAGAAAATCAACAAGATAGACAGACCATTAGCCAAACTAACTAAAAGGCAGAAAGACAGTATTGAAATCAACAAAATCAGAAATGAAAAGGGAGACATAACAACAGACATTTTACTTTTTAAAATATCCTACGTTAAGAGTCTCATTGTTTTCTAATAATAGAGTACCATCTTCAAACTGTGATTTTTAAATTATAAGCCAAAATACAGTCCAAGAAATATCTCACCCAATTCTGTCAATTTTTAACAGATTCTTATTCAAGATAGGACAGGGAGCATCCAAAAATAAAATGAGTAGCACAGACTGACCATCTCCCGATTTATAGATGGGTGCTCTTTCATTACCTCATTCTGCCGCTGAAACCTCTGAGCAATTTGCTAGTTGTTGTAGACAGACAAATGGAGGCTAGGTACTGCTACAGTTCTCAGGCAGGGCAGATTGGCCCAGTAATGTTACCAACAACATCCCCCACAGCCATATTTATTACCACGCTTAATTTTGCTCTGCATCAGCAGGTCCATCTGGCAGTAAAGGATGGGCCAGGTGTTCTGGGGAAAGTTGGCACACAAATGCCTTGCATATTGTGACACTAGCAGGAGGAAGAGATTTTTTTTAAATGAGAGGAAATTAATTTATTCTTAGAATAAGCTAGGTTACAAGACATTTTTAGGTGGTAAAAATTATGAAACATCTTTTTGCCTTATTTGTAGCTGGTATTTGGCTCGGTCTGAATTATCTGAATGGGGGAATAAATATCCAAAAGTAATTGAGTGTATAGGCATTGGTGAAGTGAATAAACAAAATTGTATATAATACCTCTTCAAATTTTGCAACGAAGCAAATCGAAAGGCCAACCCCATAAAACCATTTGCTAAATCACAAAATTAACAAAACCTCTTCCTTGATTACTCTTGATTAGTTGGTACCTTACTCAGGTTTCTCTATGAGATGCCAAGAGTATAGTTTACAAATGACCTTTCCCCTACTAAATTGAATTTTGTGGTCAGAATTAGTTCATTCATTTCCCAGAGTGAATAATTTCCTGTGTATTTTAGCTTATCAAAGCAATGAATATATTAAGGAGGCCAGATATCATTCTAGTGAGGCAGAAATTTTATTGAAGAACAATTGCGGTACATGCTCGTGGAAGCTTTGGCCAGACATTGAAATGTTGTTTGTGCAGTGTATCTGTTTTCCTGAGCATAATAACAAAAAGCCTTCAATGCCAATATCAGCAATATGCAGCACTACTGATATCACAGAAGAATCAATAGTAGACTATGCATAATGTGTCAATCATGAGCCTATATATACTATATTATAAAATACCCAAATATATTCTGTTTTACACATTAAATTTAACTGTTGCATGACATCCCCCTGGTAGAAGGCCGAACGCTGATTAATGACTGATTCTACTCAATTTTAATTAATATTTGGAAAATAACATTAGGAATTTTAAAGGTGACAGTAATGAGTGATTAATATTTATAAATATGAACAAACAATAATATGCTTCATTAGTCTCTTTATTGCTGGGATTAAAGATAAAACCTTCCTATTTCCCTTTGTAACCTAAAATATTGTCTAGTGTAGAATAAATGCATAGAAAGTATGTTTGTTCTATATGATTTTTTTTTGTCTTGCTTTGTTTTCAATAATGTCGTCATTATGTAGCCCTGGCTTGTTGGAATTCACTATGTAAACCAGGATGATCTTGAATTAACAGAGATAATCTTGCCTCAAGCCCATGAGAGATGGGATTAAAGTCATGAGCCACCATGCACATCAACTTTATAGTTCCTTACTGACCTAATGGTGCAAATAAAATTAAACTTACTGAGATTTGATACCTCAAAACTATCACACTATTACATTATATTGCTTCTTATCTTTATTCTCTGGGTTTATGAATGAGATATTTGAAGAGCCTGATTACAGTACAGATTTTTGGAATGGGGAATTTGGCTGCTGGCTGCTAACCTATCTTGTCACTAAGGCAGGTGGGAAGCAAGCAGCAGCAGCTCCTGGCTCAAAGGATGTTACCATTCTGAAGATACAAGATTAACTTGAAAGATTTTAACTTGATTTGAAACAGTTGAAAGCTCTTTTCCATTTTACAGTGTGCTGACACATTTCTATTTTAGCAAGGAAAAACAAGGTCTAAACTATGTTGGCCTCAAATCTAATTTATAAGAACACCATGATCCCCCTGAGGGGCTTAATAAAACACTTTATTTGTTCTTAACATTGCAGTGAAGGGCTTCTGAAAGTTTTAATCATTATATTATTTAGCCATTTTCTTCTTGAAGAAGGAAAAAATATCACTTCTAAGGAAGGAGGTTAAAAGTCATCATTGTTGAATTGAGCTTAAAGTCTTAGAGGAAAAAGCATATGATAAAGTGTAAAATTTACAACAAAATAGTGAATATACATCTGAGCAACCTCCACGTTAAGGCCAAATCTGTTATATTATATTTCTTAAAATAAGTGATAGGATTCTGAACATAGTAACCTTCACATAGGAATAACAGCTCTAAGAAACATTAGTTTTGTTATTGTCTATTAATTAATTTATTTATTTATTTTAATCACTTTACAACATTATTCCAGCTCCCTCCCTGCTCTCCTCCCAGTCCCATCCTCCTGTACCTTCCCTCCATTCTCCCTCTTTCCTTCTTCTCAGAGGAGGGGAGGCATTCAGGGAGTACCAACTCACCCTGGCACCTCAAGTTGCAGTAGGACTAACAATATCATCACCCATGGAGGGTTTACAATGTATCCCAGCTAGGGAAAAGTGACTTAAAGTCAGGAAACAGAGTCAGAAATAGCCCCTACTCCCTTGGTTAGGCATTTGACATGTTGACCAGATTGCTCTCTCCTACATACATATGTGTAGGGGGTCAAGGTCCAGACCATACATGTTCTCTCTCTCTCTCTCTCTCTCTCTCTCTCTCTCTCTCTCTCTCTCTCTCTCTCTCTCTCTCTCTCTCTCTCTTGTTCAGTCTCTGTGAGCTGCCATGGGCCCAGGGTAGTTTACTCTGCAGGTCTTCTTGTGGTACTTTGACACCTCAAGATACTACTATCCTTTCTCCCACTCTTCTGTCAGACTTCACAAGCTTGGCTTTTTGTTTGTCTGTAGGTCTGTTCCTCTGTTTCCATCAGTGCCTGGATGAAGCCTGTCAGTTATACTAGGCTCTTGTGTTCAAGCTAGCTGACTATCATTAATAGTGACAGAGATTGGCTCTATCCCAGGGGCTAGTTCTCAAGGTGGCCCATCATTGGTGGAACATTCCGTCAATCTCTGTTCCATCCTTATTCCTACACTTTATGTAATTTGCATGTAGTCATTTAGATTAACTTTAAAAGTTAGAGCTTATTCCATTGTACTTTGTCTCTAAGAAAGGTCCTACCTACAATGAGCCCCTAGGAACTTCCTCTTTGCTTTGTTGTTGTTTGTTTGCTTTCTATTTATTGTCAGGAATAGATTTAACATAGGAGATTCTTGGTTTTCACAGCACTTTGACAGTCAGAATTTAAGAAACCCCAGTGATTCTCACACTTCCATACAGCATCCTGAAGATGTAAAAAGTCATGGCAAAAGGGCAAGGATCTGAAGATGTAATATAAGATCTCACATAAGCTTTGAGCTCATTGACAGAATAATTTTTCTTGTTATGTTGAGAACTCTTAAAACTATTGTTGGTTTTAAGAAGAAAGCTTCTTTTATTCTCTATAAAGTTTAACAAAAAGGACCATATGATGGAAAAATGGCTCATGGATTCTGAGGTTAGCTCTTGTCTACCATATACGAGAAAATTAGGGATCTCACTGAAACTAGAACTGAACTATGTGAAGTGCAGAAAACAAGGACCTTTGGAATATTATTCATTAGTTTGCTCGCTGATAAGATCATAATCACAGATAAACAGATTTGAATAAACTGATCTAGGAAGACAGAGAACACAGTTGGCTGATGACCAGGTTCTCTCCTGAAATATGTATTTACACAATCAGTGTGTACTGTGTTAAGGCATTGGGTGTGTGCAATTGATAATTATATTGTTATCAAAACACATGTCCCTTAGTTTCTGGGGAAGATTGGGTCTCCTTTGCATTGTTTCCAAATTTTATGAGTGTCAAAAGTCCTTACGTAAAGTGCTATAGTATTTAAATGTAATACGTATAAATATTCCAATACACATCAAATTATTTAGAAATGCTTTTTATTAATAAACTTTTTATTTTTTTACATATGCATTTATATTATTACATGTATATACAACAAACTACCTATAGCAAGAAGAACCATGACATAATTAGGAATTATATAAATATTATATTCTTAGTGTTTTGACTATTTGTATTTCACAGTCTTGAAGAAAACATCTTTCCTATTAGAAATACTTTTATTACCCTAAATATAAGTTTAATGCAAACATTCATTACACTGTGTTATTCAACAAATGATAACAAGAAAATAGCTGTGTATATTCAATATAGATTTGCATATTTGGGTCAATTCAAGTATAGACACTTCATATTGTTTTACTTTATAGAAACTTTTCTGATATGTACATGATAAATTTAAAGCTGTGCTGCTATATGTGGTCTTTTGACAGAAAACAAATTTGCTATATATGTATTTTAAAGTGCTAATAAATGTTTACAGACTTTCTTGTTGAATACTCTCTTTCTTAATGTCAGTAAAATAAAGAACATTAAGCTAACTGTTTCTTTGAAATAAAAAGACAATTAATCATCCTTGTATGCATAGTGCCATTATCTGCAAGTTCTCTTTTATAGCATTTCTAGATACTGTCATGTGTGCAGTCCCTGACATTTCCTCTGTATCGGTATAAGTTGCCTATGGTTGTCCTTTCAAGGTTTGATTGAAGCATATATAACTTAATTTTTTAGTCAAAGATATTAAACTATTGTATGAAAACAATATGAGGAATATTAATAGAGGGGCAATAAAATTAATTAAAGATTTTAATAGCTACTAAAGTCATATATGTAAATTTTAAACTAGATTTTGTTTAAAATGACAATTTATTCAGAAATCCATAATACTATAATAAAATGTTATAAAATGAATGATTTGGATTCAATTTCCTATTTGATAGGAACTAATAATTCTATATAGCTGAATAAAAAATACATTATAGTTTTTCTTTTCCTTTAATTATATATAGAACTACATTTTAGACTGAAATGAAGCCTGGGTCACATTCCAAAAGAATCATCAGCTCTTACTAAGCAGAGCAGCCAAAATATTCACCAGAATTTACTACAGTTTTATGAGTTTTATTAATGTCAATGATGACACTGTAAGAAAAGTTACTAATTGAATTATCTTTCACTGTATTAAAAGTTTTTAAACAAAAAAAATGATTATTCCTGGAGTGTAAAGAATTTCTCACTTGGCTGAGGTTAGTAAAATCTGTTATTCAAATTAATAAGGCAGCCCATATGGCCTATTACCAATGATATTTATGGCTGAATTGTTTTGTAATAGTGAACAAAAGTTTTACAATGATGTGACCAACATTGAAATATATCACTCTCATTTCATTTGTATCATAGCATAAAGACAATTGACATTTTGTGTTGGCATTTTATTTAAGGATTCAATAAATCATAAAACCAGATTCAACTGGGAAAATAATATTTTTCTGTGGTTTGTTGAGGCTATCAGAATAAATTGTGAGCCAACATAACTGGAAGATATCAGTCATAACATTTTAAATGCCTTGCAACTAAACTTTTATAAATTAGATGAACCTGTAAAAAGCAGGATTTTTAAAAAAACTTACTTTTTGATTTTAATTGTGTGTGTGATTGTGAGTGTGTGTGTGTGTGTGTGTGTGTGTGTGTGTGTGTGTGTGTGTGTACAGGTGCACAGTGAGTCTAGAAGAGGATGTTATATACCCTAAGCAGGAGTCATTAATATCTGTGATGCATCTAAAGGAGACAAACTCAGACCCACTACAGTAGGAGTACATGTTCCTAACCACTGAATCATTTTGTTGGCAGTAACAATGTTGTTTACCTAACACAAGTACTTTTTTAATATTCAGTGCGGTTGACATTTTTACATAAATTCTCTTGTTTAAATATTTATAAAGTTTCAAAATAAAATGCCCTTAATATTAGAAATCTCAGCTAGATGAGCTGTTACATGATGGTTATGATAGTTCTTAGGAAGTGGAGGCAGGAGAATATGGAGCTTCACTTTCTGGTCACATCCAATTTAGGCTAACCTGGGTGATAGAAGGCATAGTCTAGAAACAAATAAACAAAAGATAATGGGCTTCATCAAACATTTAATCTTGAACAAATACTTTGCATAAAGAAGCCAAAACATGATGAGACTCTACTAAGAACTAGACAATTCGGTGAGGTTTAAAAGACAAAGAAAGCACTTTTAGAAAATTCATCATTTTAGCTTCCCTGCAGTTGCTATTATTCCCCAGTTCCACAAATTTGTTATTTTATTTTTGATACAAGGAGAGTAATTTTCCTTCTTTATCTAATGAATGATTATATTAATAATTGTTTAAATATTTTTATTGGAATTGAACTTATTTCTTAATAAAATCTCTAAGTAAATGAGCTAAGTTTTCATTATGAATTTTAAATAAACATAATTTATCAAAATATTTACAAGTTTAAAAGTTTCTGACCAACCTCATTGGCCTTGTTATAGTTAAATGACTCTGGGACTCATGACCTTTAACTTTATTTAGGAAGGTTGTTTCCTTAAACTTTGAAGTCTTCCTGATAGTGCATAACAACTTTTCTTTCTAATATTTCATTATTTAAAAATCCTATCATGTTCCATCTCCTAAATTAATCTCTAATTTTTGCATATTTTCTAAACACCTTACCATGTCATTGGAATATGCTCATGATTTCCTTAATACAGTGGGAACTTAGGCCCACTTTGTGTTTTCTTAGTTTCCTTAATAATAAAATTTAAGAGCAGCCTCAAGAATCAGCCCAAAATTATACTTTAAAAAGAAAACCTTGTGCAATATGTCCTCACTTCTGCCACAGACAGAATTCTGTCCAAAAATGGGCAAGCTTGGATGTAGGCAGAGTTGACAGCCAAACTCTTCCAAGACAGGGTAAGCAAGTCCTCAATAAGTCCCTGCATCACAAATATGTCTGTTATTTATATTGGACCAAAAGGCTGAAAATGATGGGCTAACATTATAGAGAGTTTTGGGTGACTATTCCTGTAGCAAACAGTATCTGTCATCTTCTCATTTAGAAAGCAACTAACCTGCACTCCTCGTATACTCAAGTAATCAATTTTATTCCTTCTCAAGTCTCTGATGGGGTTGAAGAACAGATAGTTTAGTTTTACAATGAAGCTTAGTTGTTTAGGAGTTAAGATGTTTTTAAGTCTAGATAGATGTTTTACACTGATAAAGATGAGATATGATAGATATTGATTTATTGACTTATGTTCAGAATTTTAGATGCACCAACATAGGAAAGATGTTTTCTTCAAGGCTGCCAAATACAGAAAGCCAAAACATTATGAATATAACATTTTTATAATTCCTGATTGTTTCTTGGTCCTTGCTGTAGGTAGTTTACTGTATATATGTGTAATGATATAAAAGTATATGTAAAAAAAATAAGGTGAGCCCTCCTTCATGGAATGAGATACTGTCTCATGGCCAACAATTGACCCTCTCCAGGTCAAAAAAATTGAACCCGTGCAACTCAAGCAATTGGCCCTCTCCAACTGGAATTCGGTGTCTCCACCCTGGCTGTAGATTCTATTCTCTTGACCAGAAGCAGATATTTCTTCTCTAACAAATGAACTGGGCCAGCTTATGAGTAAGTGTACCTTCCAGCCTACTGTGAGGATGCCTCAAGGATGATGGGAGAAGCAATGGAAATCTCGATGTGATATGTTAGTACACATCCACTGATTCTGCTATTACTCATCAACCTAAATGGAAAAGCAATGAGCTTTGATAGTTTGCATCATTTGCAAATTGATGTGGTAAAAACAGTCACCATTCATAGATTTTTATGAAAACCAGTATGAGACCTGAGAGGTCATGGTCATATAGGGGATTTGAGCTGTGATACTTTTCTTAACAGTTACTGTTTCATTATCATGCTGATTGAAGTGAAAGTTATATGCATGTGAGCAATTAAGAAACAATTACAGGGAAATTATGTGACTATAGTGTGGACCTCAATTAATAATCCATTAAAATGTATTTTAAAACTAACATTTTTTGTTTAAATGGAACTATCATCATTAGAGTGAATTGCCTTAAATTATTGAATATTGTGTAAAAATACTATTGATGACCTTAAAGATTCAGGTACCCTATGATTGGCGATGAACACAAACATACAATTAATGGTATGGATTAACATTCTGTTTTGATTCAAATTGATGCAGACAAGTAGTGACTTGTCAGAATCTAAGAAGCAAGTACATTCAGTCACTAATATTTCAGAAAATTGAGATGTTGATGTTGATGTCATTGCCATAGTGATTCACTGCTTAGGACAGTAATGAATTGTAAATATGCATAATTATATACTCTGAATTTGGTATATGTTTAAAATTCTCAGGTTGATAGAGGAAACAGGCAACAATAAGTCATGAGGCCACACGATACATATAACACAATAGAGAGTGTAGAGAAAAATTTCAGTTATATAGATAGATTAGGATGAAGTCTGGCAACATGTGAAGAAATGGGACTTTGCGGCAAGAAGCAGAGTGGAAGTTAGGATAATGAATGTGTGGATTAGTCTAACTGGATTTTTCAGTGAATATAGGCCAGAATGATGAGACCTCATTTCGAGGACGGAAGCAGATAGGGACACTGATCAGATACTCAAAGGGAATAGACGGCAATGAAGGAGGTTCCAGTTGGTATATTGCCTTTGTTAAAGTGATGTAATGGGGTTTCCATTGGGATTTATAATGATGTACACAAAAAGGCCTAAGAGGATATTCAGTAGGCTGACTAATTGGCCATTGGCAGACATGTCTGAAATTTATCCGTAGCTAAATGTTACTTGAAAGAAGTGAAGGCTGACATTGCTTTTGATCCAGGCAGACCTGTAGGGTAGCAAAACTCAGTGTGTACTTGCTAACTATGTTATACTGCAAGGTTCATTTGGCCTCTGAGATTGAAGTTTTCTAGTTTTGGGCTCAAGGGACAAAGCTCTAAGAAGTAAACAGAGTGGGACTGCAATGTGTCTGCTTTTCTAGGTAGGAAACCTTAGATTTCCTAGAGTGCTTATCACTTGTTTAAACAGTTGTTCATAACAGTTGGAGCAAGGCTGTCTCCGACTTTGTAACCAGCCTCTGGATCCCTTTCCAATAACTGGGCTACCTTGTCTGGCTTCAGTGGAGGAGGATGCATTTAGTCCTGCTGCAACTTATGTGTCAGGTTGGGTTGGTAGGACCTCCCTTTCTCTGAGGAGAAAGGTAGAGGGAAATAAAGGCTAGGAGGAGAGGAATAGGGGAATGTAATCAGGCTATAAAGTGAGAAGAAGAAGAAGAAGAAGAAGAAGAAGAAGAAGAAGAAGAAGAAGAAGAAGAAGAAGGAGAAGAAGAAGAAGAAGAAGAAGAAGAAGAAGAAGAAGAAGAAGAAGAAGAAGAAGAAGAAGAAAAAGAAGAAGAAGGAAGAGGAGGAGGAGAAGGAAGAGGAGGAAGAGGAAGAGGAAGAGGAGGAAGAGGAGGAAGAAGAAAGTTGTTCCTTTTGATTTGTGTATGAAAACTGAAGTGTCCAAGGAGGCCAAGCAAGTAAAAAGGAAAACCAGAAACATAGTCACTAGCAGGAGCTCTGGAGAAAGAATTAGTGGGATACAGGCAGGTTGAAGGAGGTAATGGAAAACTGGGGGACTTTAACTGGGAAGCTGTGAGAGGAAGAGGGGAAAAAAGGAGATACATACAATATGAAGGACAGTTGAAAAGGACAGAACTCAGCATACCTATTTTATAAGCTTGCTCATTTATGTTATATTACATTATACTATTCTATATATAATAAATACACTAAAATACATGAATATGCATATTTAAGGATGATTGTAAATACATACAATATAAAAGTATATAAAATACAAAATAATCATTACTTAGTGTAACATGGCTCTTGCTCTTTTAAAAGGCGCAGAGATGTACTATGGTGGGAATTGACAGTAATTATAGTACATGGAAGTTTGAGTTTGCAGTGAGGCTGGGTTACCTAGTAAAAACTTATCACACTTTCACCCCAAAGTACCTGGCTTTTACCTAAGTGTCTCCCAAGCAACACCACAACAGGCTTAGTTAGTACTTACATGATCCGAGCAACAAATACATCTATGCTGTTGTTCTATGTACTCCCTCTGTCTTCCATAACAAGCTATTTAACCCTAGTCCATTAGTGCTACTGTCTGGTTTCTATGAAGTAGGCATTTATGCTTTGAAACAAGCCAACCTCCTTCCAGGATCAGTTATGTCTTTTGTAGTCTTTGTATCTTTTTGTGTTTGGAGGTTTATCAAGTCAATTCTTCTAATTTTGCCCAGTAGAAAATAAGTATTCTTCCTTTCTTCTTCATATTTCAAATTGTGTTGCATTATTCTTTCATAAACAACTATAGTTATTTGGCATCTGATTTATTCTACTAAAATATTAATGTTAGAAAAATATTTATACAAAGGTCCTTGAGAGATGCCTCACTGTACGAAGTGCTTGCTATGCAAACAAGAGAATCAGAGTTCAGCATGGGAAAAGCCAGATGTGCAAGCACAAGCCTGAAACACTAGCATTGTTCGGGGAAAATAAGGACAAGAAGACCATTGGGCCTTATTAATCAGTTAGTTGTTTTTTTTAAATCAACTAAGACTAAATCTCCCAGGGAGATTTTAAAAAGTAAGGTAGAAAGCAAGATAGAAAGACACTCCAATTTGACCTCTGGATACCACATGCATGCACATGACATCATACACATATCACATATATATGCCTACACACACACACATACACACACACACACACACACACTCCTTAAACCAGCTGGCATTCACTACTATTAAAATTGATTTTATACCTCTATGTGATGCTGTCAGTTGATGCATAGGAAATGTGAAGTAAAAGCAGAAACAATTCTTCAAAATCATAACATAAAATATAGAAACACATTCAAAGAAGGCTTTTCCCTTGGTATTGGATAAGCAATTGTTTTGCTCTTCCATTGGAAATACCAATTCTTTTACTCTACATTCTTTAGTTCTCTTTAGCTCTTTTTCTAGTGCTTATTTAGTGAGGTGTCTTTTTTCTCTGTTTGCTTGCCTACTGGTGTTTTCCTTGCTTATTCTTGTTAGGGCAGCCATGTTAGTGAGTTTTCTCTGATGTTTCTAGGATGTACAATCTCAAAGCAAACCACTATTCCTCTGGCACTTGCAGGATTTCTGTCTGGTATTCTGTAGTTTACTATACACTTGTAGAATATGTTTCTTTAGCATTAACCTTTGGTACAGAACAGATCATTTCACCACAGTGTCATAGTCAATAGTTCAGTATAATGAGTGTCTATGAAGTTTCAATAAAAAAAATAAATAAATTACAAACAAAATAGTTTCTATGCTTTGTTTTTTTAAATTTTAACTTCCTTTTAATGTCTAAGATTGGTTACTAACTATGATATTATCATCATGAAACAATTATACAAGCATCACCTTAGGGCCAATATTTTGCCAGAAAAAAATGGTGATTTGTTATGATCTGTCTTTTCAAGAATACCCATATAGCAATCAGCTTTGGAAGACGGAGGCATTGTTTGTCATGCCCCCCCCCGTTATTCCTTGTCTCTCTAATGTGACAAAGTCAGATTTCCACACTGCTTTAAATGATAATATTACTTTGCGAATATAATTACTCATGTACTTGTGAAGAATGCCAAAAAATACTCTAAAATATTTCATTTTGAAGGTTATTTTTAGCTAGAAGTACTTTTAAATGAATGGATTTAAAATGTTGTCTTTTTTCTGTCTTTCTTTATGCCCTTGACCTAATTTACTTTTCCATCACCAATAGCTTTTAGGATGTATTTTTTGCTTTTCCTATCACAATGTCATTTGTGCCTTCTATATTGTGCTTTTGTTTCCTCCACAGAGATAAAGAGATTAGGGAAACTGGTTCTTATCTAAAGAGAACATATGAATTTGTATGTAGATGAGCACCATCCTAAAACAACAAGCCTCTATCTATATGTCTGTCTGTGTGTCTGTGTGCATGTCTGCATGTGTGTGTGCATGTGTGCCTGTGTGTGTATGAATGTATATGTGTGTGTGAGTCTCTCTCTCTCTCTCTCTCTCTCTCTCTCTCTCTCTCTCTCTCTCTCTCTCTCTGTGCGTGTGTGTATGTGTGTGTGTGTACAATGTGGATGGTACCATCTTTAAGCAGGCATTCTTGGCTAATTTTAAAAAGTAAGTGGAACAAGCATGAGAGAACAATAAACATGGTTTATCTTTGATCCAGGTGTCAATTCTTGCCTTCAGGTCTCTGCCGTGAGGAGCTCTTGCTATATAGATTTTACAGGCTATATCTTGTAAACCATAAGCTGAAATAAACATTTCTTTTCTCCCCATGTTGCTTTGGATAAGGTTGTTCTCTCATAGTAACAGAAAAATATGCAAGAAGTGATGTAAAAAAATGAAAAAGATATAAAATTTGAGAGAGTGTTTTGGTTGATACAATGGGGATTGAGAAGATTTAAAGAAGGATAGATGTGATAATATTCATCATATATATATAAAACTATAAGAATATAGAGAAAGTTCTGCTAGATATGCTAATCATCATGGGATTCACTTTGCCTTTTAGGCACCTGTCAAGAGAGCTGCATTGATAGGATGGATGAGTGACTTATTAATAAAGACTTGACTCTTAAAGGATTGCTGGATGAGAACATGTCGTGGTAGAATTCTTATCCTACAGTTAGAATCATATAAAGAAAAATGTATGTATAAAATTTTGGATCCTTTCATTACCTCTATTCTTTCTTGCATATTAATAGACAAATCAGAATTAACTTTGGTATTTTAAATTAGTGGATATTAGAATGTGTGTACCTACGAATGGTAGATATAGCCGAAATTGAAGGGAATTATCAACAGGTACAGAGGTTTAAGAGATTTTTAAAAATTGTATCTGCATTTTTTAAATTGTCTGTGGGTGCATTTGTTTCTCATTTTCCTTGGGAAAAAAAAAGTCTCACTGTGTAGCTCAGGCTGGCCTTATATGGCTATCTTTAGCCTCCTAAGTTTACAAGAAGTTACCTGTGTTTACAAGTGTGCACTGCCATTTCTGACTGTTAACATAAATATTTGAGAACTTCTTTAAATTGTAGTTAAATGAAATGTGTGTTCGTGGCAATCTAGTAAGCATAAGTGTATCAACTTTTGTTTATTTGTCTCCTGTAAAATACTACTTGATGCTATACTTTTGCCTAGTATATGATATAGTGCATCTTATTTCATTTATATGTATTTATTTTCATAATGAGTACATTAATACATTGGCAAAATGCAATGCTTCATGAAAGCTTTTAATTCACTACAATTTAAAAGCAGTAACGTTTCAAGATAAATGATGGGTACTTACACCCATGGTCCTAGTGAATAATAAGAAGCTGATCTTTGCTTCGTTTAAGGTTTATTAAAATCTCATACAGTCTCTCTGTGTTTAGCATGTAAAATGAGTAATTATGATAGTAAAAGAACCAAGTGTTAAATCTTCCAAAGTGATCATGAAGGTCACAAAATGTCTATTTTTAGAAAGTATTGTTGGTATGGGAGTTTTACATCTCTGGAAAAAAATTAATGTACAGAAAATGTGAAATAATAGAGCTTTGGGCTCACAATGAAGCTTGGAAAAGGTAGAACTAAGATAATCAAGAGGAATTGCTGTTAACATTATAAATCATAAGTTATTGAATTTTGATCATGACGGCCTTTAATAATGCTCAGTAAATGCCAATAAAGACTTAAAAACAAGTCAACTGTACCACTGTGCTTGACACAGCCATATAGTTTATTTCCTTTTGTTTCATAGATTAATCCCGGTAAAATTATTAGCTCATGAAAATTAGTTCCCTAAAAAAATAGTTTCCATCCCCTAGAATTATACTAATACATATTCAATACTAATATTGAGAGTATGGAATGAAGGCAATACTCTTGCTGTCCTTTACAAACTTGGATTTCCAAAGAGGCATCCTATACATAACATAAGAAGACAGACTTCTAAAGCACACTCAGCTGTTCTTTTTTTTTTTAATTGACCTTTCTTTAGGGACTTTCACTTCACCACATGATGCCAAGACTCAGCTTCTCTCCATGACCCCATCAACCTTGGAGTTCCACTTCAACAATAGTTGCACACCTTCACCAAATGTTTCTCCTCATCTGTCTTTAAGAGCAATCTAAGCCTGCCATAAAGTGCCAATTCTCAGGCCTGTCAGCCCCCTTGATGCTTTCCCACACAGTACCAAGCAGAAGACTCCAACACATTTCCAAGTTCAGCTTTCAGTTGAGATGAAACTTTGGCCACCTCTGCACCACAGCTTCTGTGTAGTGACTCAGGAGAAATACTCCCCAGAAGATGTCATCTCAGTGGCACCAGTCTCCTCTTAACCATGAATGAGGTTTCTGCTTCAACTAACTGGCACCCATTGTACCAGGAAAACAAACATTTTGTTTGTGTGTATATCATACATGCATATAATATACGTCATACATATTTATCATATATATAACAATTATATATACATACATTATCTTAAATATAATTTGCTCCGTATTCATAATGTGACTCATATACATGTTTTCAAGGCTGACAAGGTGGCTTTGAATCCTCTATTTCTTATTAAAGAATGTATGACAAAAATAAGCATGATAAGTATTTGACAAAGTCTCAAGCATTTTTCTGAAATTTAGTAACACAGGCCTCTATCGTCTGCATTTGTGCAAGATTCTCCTGTTCCAGGCTTCTACAACACTTCAGCAACATCAGAGCACTTACATCTCAGGGTCCCAAAATGTTTTCATAATCCTCCCTGCTCCAACAAAAGAAAACAAACAACAACAAAAACCATGGTCAGGTCAACCCATCTGCACACCAGCAAAGGAAAAAGGTAAATACCAATCCAGCTACAAACCCTTTGACCTAAGAGGGTGACCTGATACAATAGTGACACAAAGCTTATGGCAGGAACCAACCAAGATATGATTTAAGTTTTACTCCATGAGATAGAAACCATAACAAATGCTGTTCAGGTGGCCAAAAAACTGAGACTAGACAGAGCAGAGATGACACTTTCTTTCTTTTTTTTCTTTCTTTCTTTTTTTTTTCTTTTTTTCTTTTCTTTTTTTTGTAATACTGTAATGAGTGTTCCATATAGTGTGAAACACTTTCTGAGGTTAATAAAAGGTAAAAGCATTTGTCAGGTGAATGACTTTACAGCAGGTACTGAACTTCATATTATTAAATTCAGGATATAGACTGCATATGAAACAAATGGTACAATTGAAGAAGCTTTCAAATCAAGTTCACGAACTCCCTTTCATTCTCTGTACGGATGTTTCTTTATAGGCCTCAATAATCTGTTAGGTTGAAATAAAGTAAAATTCACTATCCGTGTATCTTTGCAGTCTTGATAGTAGTATAATTGTTTGGGATGGTACTATAGATGAAGTATTTTTCCCTTTTCTAGACAAAATGGAATCAGAATCTGTCCTAGCTATTTTGCCAACTTGACAGAGCCTACAGTTCTCTGGCAGATTAAAACAAAACAAAACAAAAAACTCAATTCAGAAAATGCTTAGGTCAAACTGACATTTAGGCATGTCTATTGTTAGAGACTGCCTTGGGTATTAATTTAGGTAAGAAGGTTCATCTCACTGTGAGAAGTACCATCCCTAGGCATGTAGTCAGGGATTATATAATAAAGCTAACAGAGCAGACTGGGGAGTCAGTCAGAAAGCAGTTCCCACAACTTTTCTGCCTCCAGGTACCTTTCCTGAGTTCCTACGTTGACCTTCCTCAGTGGTGGGTTGGGACCTGAAGTATAAGCCAAATAATCGTCTTTCTTTCCAATGTGTTTTTGGCTGTTTTTTCACAGGAACAAAATGAAGCTACAAAGGAGCCTTCTCCCATTCCCTTATCAGAACTCGATGGACCTGGAAACCAATGTGGCCATTCCATCGTTAAGATGGATAAAGATTTCAACTATGAATTCAGAACTGAGAAGAATTCTTCACTCACTTTACAAATTTACCCTATCTACCTATGAATAGTTTTAGGCCAACATTCACTTTTCAGCTGACCTTTTAAAACCTACACTCAGAAAGGGACTACAGTGGCCTTTTGGGTTATTAAGAATTCATGCCAGTTGAAAGCTGGTATAATGAACAATGTTTTAAAAGTTTGGATATTTTCTCTTTTTTCAGACAAGGTTACCTTGTATATTATCACAAATCGCTTTGAAACTGTGTGGAAAAAAAAAACATTTCAATTACGTAACTAGCATAGTTTCTACTGCATATTTTTATATTGCATGCATAGTATTTTGATGGTGTCAAAAGTCTACTTTCCATAGAATACAAACATTCCTTGATCCCTGCTTCATAACTGGGAAGCAGTTCAGAGGCTCTTGATTGTTCATCTCAGATTTTCTCCCCATGTATGTATCCTGTGTGGGTTTGTTTTATTTTTCAACTTCAATGCACATTGCAGACTTATTGCTTGATTTATTTTCTTTTCATCGAAGTTATATCAAAGATGTGGGTGACCTTAGGGCATTTATTATAAGGTACAACTTACCAAATAGAGAAGATTACAAGTCAGTCTTCCCAAGGTTTTTTTTTTTCTGTGTAATGTTGGGTCAAAGTCCACAAGCAAACAAGGAGAAAGAAAAGATAACAAGAATGGTGAAATCATGAGAGAATAGACTGACTCACAGTTTCTTTTCTAGCCTCTAACAGGAATGGTCATAGCATCCTATAAAATTATGAAATTTAAATTCTTTCCCACTCTACATATAGATAAATTTGGAAAAAATAAATGAGGATCAAAAGCACATTTCTATTCAAAATATAGAATTTAAGTCTCATGACATCTTTCTCAGATAATTATATTCACCACTCGACTTCTACTCTCAGTCTCTCTCCTGAGCCTACGTAGATCATAACAGTAAAGTAAATAAAAGAAGAATGTTTCTTGATAATCTGAAGAACTTTCAAGCTTTTAAACACTTCATTTAACATTTTTTAATCTATCTACTTCTTCAGACTTTCTTTACAAGACCTATTTTATATTTTAGATTTTACTACAGAGAAGTGTTGCTACTTTTCCAGCAATACGGTGCCATTTCTTGCATAATCACTTACTGTGTGACCTTCTTTTCCTAAAATCCCTCCAGCCTTGTCTAATTAACTGTTCTTCACTGTTTTAGGATAGGAACATGTACCATCACTGTGGCTAAGCAACCTTACAGGTCTTCTTTCTCCCTTGCTTCACAGTAATTACCTCACGACTATATTTCTTGAAGGAAAAGACTGCTTCAGGTTTGATTCCAGGGTATTTAACTGAGTGTCCCTTAATGTGAAAATATATCAAATATGTATCTACTAAATAAGTGCAATCTGAACATATGCCTTTTATGTTTTGAAAACATATGAAATGTCTAATAATCATTTTGATATTGAGATTTTTATAAACAGCTTTGCCATCTGTTTAAGTTTACCAGACAATTGCTTGAATTTTCCACTCTCAAAATATATGCTAGTAGTAGTCATGTTTTAAACTTTATGATTCTCATACAGTGATCCTTTTCTTCATTAATGACAAGAAATTTTTTGTTATCCTATTTCAAAGCCAAAAATATAAATATCACACCATGCTGTACTTATTTGCACATTTTTCTATTCTTTAAAAGATGAGTTTCATTTGTGCTAAAAATTTAATGCATCATTTAGGTTGTCAATTTTTGTAGCTCAATTTCAAATCTGTATATATATATATATCTCCAGATCTCCTCAACACTGAGTAAAGCCTCAGTCCTGCTTTCAATATTTGTTCACTCAAATTCATCATCCATTTCCTTTATTGATTCATTATTGCAAATAAAAATGTGCTGTTGCACAACTTAATTTAATTTGCCTGTGTGTTTAAAAATATCTAGGGGTCCAAAAGATAGGATATCAAAAATTCATGTTGAAGGTTGCCTTCTTCCCAAGGGTATAGAGTGAATCTTTGTCTTAGTGAGTCAAGGTTATAGAAAAAGATCTGCAAACTAATTCTCCTCTGCCAAGAAGTTTGGAAAGACAAAAACCAAAAATCAGAATGACCTCATTATCTGTCAGCAGAGTGGTAAAAAGTTGTCCTTAATTCATAGCCTTCCAGGAAAGGAGTGTCATTTGCCTTCAAGGCTCTAAGATTCTCTCATCCATTATAGGAGAGTTCCAATATGTGGGAAAAATAAAATAGGAGGTTATGTGATTGAGTTCAAGAAGAATAGAGAAATGGAAAAGATGGGACATATGAAAGTATCACAGTAGAGAAAAGACGGTTAATGGAGAAGGCAGATAGACTTTATGTAGTTTAGATGTTTAGGAGAATACATCCAGTATAACATATGTGTTAATAATAAAAAAAATGAGACAAAATTAGTGAACTAAGGGGTACAGAAATTTTACCAGAAAGATAACAGGAGCTTTAAATAGGAAAAGGGGAGGATGTAGAATAAAAAATGATACAATTGTAAGAACAAAGGTCCACTGGGCTAATTGAAGAGTTGTGGCTTAATATTGACAGTCCAAAATGGTTTTTATGCTGTATTGGTGTGAAAAAATTCACTCACTGCCACATTCTGATAAAATGCATAATTAAACAATTGATCATATACAAGGATAAGTATCCAGCTAAAGAAAACAAAGATGACGGACGTTTTTATTATCAGTAATTAAATATAAAGTGCCAGTTATAAACTATATTTAAAAAATAAGTTTCAGGAAACCTACAAGAAGAACATCATGATGGGTGGATCAGGGCCCACAGGTGTCTGCTCAAACTATTGCACTAAACAAGGACAATACAATAGTAAACGTCAAACCCCTACTCTGATCTGCCTAATGGACAGGACATTCTCCACAGTTATGTGGAATGCAGGGACTGATTTGACATGAACTCTGGAGCTCCATATTTGACCACCTCCCCTTGGTGGGGAGGCCTGGTGACACTCAAAGAAAGAATAATCAGGCTACCAAGATGAGACTTGATAGCCTGTGACCATATAGTCGGGGGAGGAGGTCTCCCTCGGTCATAGACCTAGGGGAGGGGAATAGGGTGAAAGCAGGAGGAAGGGAGGAATGGGAGGATACAAGTGATGGAATAACAATTTATTTGTAATCTGAATAAATTAATAAAATTAAATTAAATTAAAAATAAGTTTCACTACAAAAATTTCCAATAAACTTAATATCCTATGTAGAAAATTCTTTGAACCTATATAATATTATAAAAGTGCATTAATACATATTCTACCTATAAGATGATTTTCTTTCTGTCCATGAACAGAACAGTCAGAGTATAAACCTCCAATAGGATTTATCTAAAAATAAAGCTAAGTTTTCTAATGTATTAGGAATTTGTTTTCAGTGTATATTGTAGCATACTTTAATAAGAATACCTGCTTCTTGTAGGTTTCTAGGATCCTCTGGATCCTTCTACTTTGCTATTCTCCCATGCTTCTCTCATCTAGAGTCCCAATAGAATGTCCTCCCCTCTGGCCCAGTTTCCTGGTAAGTGAAGGCTTTCGTGGGACATGCCCCTTGGGCTAGTATGCAGATATAAGTGAGTATATACCATTTGACTCTTTCTGCTTCTGGGTTAACTCACTCATTATGATCATTTCTAGCTCAATCCATTTATCCACAAAATTTGACCATGTCCCCTGGAGGGGGAGACTTGGTGGCACTCAGAGGAAGGAGAGCAGGTTACCAAGAAGAGACTTGATACCCTATGAGCATATACAGGGGGAGGTAATCCCCCTCAGGAACAGTCATGGGGGAGGAGAATCAGGGGAAAATGGGAGGGAGGGAAGAATGGGAGGATACAAGGGATGGGATAACCATTGAGATGGAACAAGAATAAATTAATAAAAAAAATAACAACAAAAAAGATTACCTGCTTCAACATCTATTTTTAAGTTGTTAATTTTGATCTTATCTAGGTTTCAGATTCTTAAAAGACTCAAGAAAAAAATATGTCCCATACCTTATATTGATGTGAATGCCCCAACTGTCTTTTGAATGTTGTCTGATATTGAAGCCCATGATTGATTTTCTTTATTCGGTGTTCTTAGAAAGCTTGTTAAAGTGATTTAAAGCTTTTCACAGATTGCCAAATAATAACTGTAGAAACATGAGCTCTTGTCCCATTGATTCTTTTTAGATCTACTCTTGTACACTCCACTGTAAAATGTTGTTTCCATAGACAAATTAAAAAAAAACCTGTAACTGCCATTAATAGAACCATGTAATAACCATTAAATATCTTCTGTCTGTTTTATGCTTAACAGGGAATATAATAATTTATATAGTTTCACATTGAAATAAATTCTGGAAAAAATAACATAAGTAGTTGTGTAACTAAAATTTGCAGTGCAAAATGGCACCAAAACATAAATAAAATGAAGAAAGATAGGATGATGGAAGGAAACTAGAAGGAAAGGACTCATTTAAGACGCCAGGAGATGAATTCTACCTAGGAGCCATGTGTTGTGTGTATATTTCCATTTAGGCTAAAAGTAACTAGAATGAAAATCGCCCCAAATTATTAATATATAGGAATTAAGACCACCATTATCTATTACTCAAATGGAAAAAGCATTAAACAATTTGTATATAAACCAGGTTTCACATTGTATGGTATTAACTCAGTACACTAAAATATGTACTAATACAGAAACAAATTAATTATAACACTGAATATTCAGACATGTCTTATAAAATAAAACAATGCATATTTATTAAGTAACACAGTATATGAATATTATTTGAAATGCATAGAGAGTCAAAAATGTTTCTAAGTATAACAATATATATGTTTTTCTGTATGTGTATAAAATATACATTGAAACATTAAATGTTTCAATAATTATTCTTCTATTCAAAGGATAATTTGTACAACATAGTCAAGATAGACTATTGCCACATAAAAATAAGGAAAATGTGTTCTTTATTCAACTTACTTTGATAATATTTATGATCATTTGTTCATTTACTATGTATTCTACTGTCTTATTATGAATACCTAAATACATATTACATAATTTTATGAATTTAATATGCACAAAATTTTTCTATTTTTATTTCCAATGTGTGTGAAGACATGATATTTTCAAACTGGTTAGTCTTTCATTCCCTTCTTTCACTTATTTTAAAATATCTGCCTATTCTTTCTACATACACCTGGTGGGAAATTTTGTGATCTAAAAGCTATAGGTGGGTATGAGTCCATGCAATCTGATATTCATTCCAAGATACTAGCTATACATTATACATTGGCATTTGGCAAAGTAATTTTTTTCTTCTGAACAGAGACTATTTCTTGTAATTTTGTTTTTGTTGAAACACATAATAGGCTAATGGATAATTTTAAGATAATAGGCCATTTCAAACTCCTGATGTATCCAATATCAGACTCAATATTCTCCATTTTTCTCAAGTTATATTAAATTCTAAGCATTTTTTAAAACATTGGAAAATAGCCTCTATTTATTAATAAATATTATATTTTTCATCATTTTTTCTAATGCTATTGAACAATTATCTTTTACAAATATAAGGGAAACATAAAAGGAGTATTTTAAGAGTTATATAATTGATTAGTATTGTGATTAAAAGTTAGGTATAAAGAACACAGGTATAAAACATATCACAGAGAAAAAGAAACCAACTCTAAAAGTAATGACAAAAATGTTGATAAAAATGTAAAATGGTTTAGTTTCAGCATATTTCATTTCCTGCTAAACTAATATATAATATTAAGAATTAAATGTGGGCAAGATTCATGTATAGTTTTACACAGACATTGCTTTCTTTATCCATTAATAACAGCTCAGAGTATCGTATCATGGTTAAATAATAGCAAATAGTGAAGGAAGCAAGCTCTGCTAGATGAAAGTATCAGTTAAAGAATATTGAATATATTCTCTAATGTGTATGTGAGGTTTTTTTGTTTTGGTTTGATTTTGGTTTTCAAGACAAGGTGTTTCTGTATAGTCTTGGCTGTCATGGAATCACTTTGTAGGCCAGGCTTGCCTTGAACTCACAGAGATCTGCCTGTGTTTGACTCCCAGAGTGCTGGGATCCCAGGTGTTGCCACCATGCCAGACTCTTTGAATACAGATATAAAACCTCAGCAGTATTTATCCAGTTGTTAAAAAAAACAGTTCCCATTCTTTATGTACCTCTAAGAAAGGTCCAGTTGGAAATGATCTTTTAATTTTAGCTTCAGAGTTGAGACGATTGCTTAATTATACCTTGTTTGCTTTTAAATTGTAGACATTCTTAATGTCATCATCATTAATATTTTGATTTTGTGTTAGAAGCTAGAAAATTTAGGGGGAAACTGCTAACCAATAATATAATAACAACTGACAGTTTTGAAATGCTGGTAACATTTTTCTCCTCTTTCCTTTTATATTTATGTCATGCTATTTTCTTCAACTGAACCTACCAGCCAAATCTTTTCCAGTTGAAATTTAGCTCCTTACTAGAAATGATGAAATAAAAACATAAATTTTAAGATTAATCCTTCTTACATAAGAGAAGTCTCATAAGATACATGAACAACTAAAAAATTCTTATTAATCATTGCTTATAATTTTAGTTAGGTTTTTCAAAGCCCATGTCTTCTCTTTGCTATACAAATATTTCTAAGAAAGCTATTGTTTTCATTTCTGTCATTGTACCTTTATTTACTAAGCACTATGTTGATATGAATGTTTAGTCCCACTCTTGTATAATGTATACGTTAATTGAAACCTGAAAGAGAGCATGTGACCTGTTTGCCTTTTCTATGGTTTACAAATGTGCACATAATATTTGTGTGTTGTGAATTTCATTCACATGACTGCAGTTTATTGCGGTGGAACATTTTAAGATTATGAGGCCATTATTAGATAAATGCTACTGTGAATAAGGTATGCATAGTTATATTGTCTTCTGTCTTCCTTCCATGTGGACACATAGAATTCCTTGTCTCTGTAGGACATAGTTTCAAGATAACCGAGAAACTAGTAATGAAACCACTGCTGTCTTATTCTTGGATTCCCAGGGTTCAAAACTGAGAAATGAACTTTGGTTACAAAATATTCAAGAGGATGGAGAAATAATTCAGTGGTTAAGAGGAATTTCTGCTCTTGAATCCGGATATAGATTCCAGCACCAACCTCAAGGATGAAAGCCATTTGTAACTGTAGTTGCAGAGGATCTAATGCCGTCTTCTGGCATCTACAAGCACCAGGCATAAGTGTTTCACACATGCATTCATGCAGTAAAAATATGCACACTAATGAAACAAAGATAATATAAATCTTAAAAAGGTAAAGCAAGCTCAATCTTAGATACTTCTCAGGGGGCCTTTAGGTATAAATCTCAAATGCAGCAACCTCTGGATTGTTGTAACACAGATTTCAGCATCCTTGTGTCAGCTACTAAAAGCTATTCTTTGACAGACTTTGGAAAGAGATGAGACATTTAATACCATATTATATTTATTAAGCAATAAATACTCAAGAGTTTATTAGTGCTTTCATTGTTTAACTTCTAAACTCAATTTGGTGCTACAGCCTTTGTAGGATGATTCAAGTAAAACCTACTTTCCTCTGATCTGACTGACCCCAATCTCACTTATCCATATAAAGAATGGTTCAATAAAGTAAATACCTTCTTGGTGTATGTGAAAACTGTTGTGTATGTATATATGTTTGTATTTTGAAGAATATAAATAAATATTTGATTAAATACAAAATGACATTTTATCAGCAATTAATTTGTACATGTTTATTAGTAGTATATCTGAATCATTTAAGAACTATTTTGAGTTTTCTTGATGCTTCTCTAGCTATGCAGAATGCATGTATTATTTACAGCTTTTCTTCATAAAAGCTGTGGAGCGATTTCTATGGGTTTGCCCATAAGGTGTACTTCCTTTAGAATCCTTGGATGGGCCATGAATGTTTGAATACATGTACATGCTAAGCAATGGCAGTAATGTGCATCTACATGTTACCAATATGTAATATTCCTGTTCAATTACTAGAGAGCAAATTCCAGCTGAATTAGAATGGAATCTTATATTGTTTGTGTTTTTGCATAGTTGTTATTAACCCCTTTATTTTTTCTCTGTTCTGAGTGTAATTTAAGTTTCCATTACACTTAGAATTTTTGTAAAAAGATGAAAACTATTGACTAGGTTAACAGTACAGAATTTCTCACAATCTTGGTGGATTGACAATCATCAAATCTTAAAACTTAGAGGTCACCAGTTTAATTAGCATCCATCATACACCAGAGCACTAAGCATGACAGAACACTGCCAAAATTTCTAATATTTTAACAATTTTAATAGTTGTCTCCATTTTAGAGACACATAACAGTGAATGTGCCTCTTAAAATCAATGTAGTAATTTAAAGTTAATTTCAATTATGTTAAACGGTTTAGAGTTAATATATGTTTGAAGTACTTGAGCCTGCCCTAAGAGAATTATATCAAAGACAGCGATTAATAAATATAAATGGCCTCTTTCCACAGCTGAAATAAGACATATTGTCACAAAAATATGAGAAATACATCTTATAAATTTATTAGTCAATCCCTTCCATTATTTAACATTAAGCCATAGGCTTTGCACCATTGCATGAATAGTTTGCTTTCTAACTTTCAGTCTCCATTGCAGACCGAACGAATGTAAAGTCAGTGAGTTTCCCAAGCCTTGTTTGTCCTGCCTTTCAGATTCCTTTCTTCTAAATGTAACATTTCATTCTGTCTCTCTTGGACCAGTCATGAGGTCAAACGATTGTTCTTTGGTCCACTAAGTGCAGTCAAATGGCCTTACAAGTAAACATCTTTTACAAGTCAGGCCGCCAGGGAGTCCATAATTCTTCTACCTTGTTGAACTTAGGTGACAGAGTGAGAAATACAGCTTTGAGGAGCTGTAGCCAGCAGCTTTACACTCTCAGGCTGACTTCCACTTCCCTTCCCAGAAGTAGTCACATTCTTTCAAGAGATAGCTCCTTATTTTAAGGTGTTTTACTTTTTCTGTTTTAAAAAGATAGGGCATGAGATTTTTTAAACTTATGTAATAATGAGAAATCGATGATTAATGGAACTAGCAAGTACTACGTAGTAAATAACAATAATCTACATGAGACTTTATCAACTTTCAAATCAATATAAGCTTAAACAAAAGCAATTGAAAACAGATGGGTATTTCCCGTCTATTCTAGAAGCGAAATGTGATATTTCTCTCTTTAATTTGACATTGAGGTAATTACTTTATTTCATCATTGTGCCCAAACACCTAAGAAGTGTTTCTAGAAAGGAGAGGTTTTTTTTTATGCCTCGCTGTTTGAGAGGCTGTGGTACATCACAGCTGGAATGTTAGGTAACTTGGATTGTGAGGCAGCTCAAGCTCAGTGACCCAAGAAACAGCAAATCAGGAATAATCAGTTGCTACATCCATCCCGAGGGTGTGCGTGGGTGGAGGAGAGGAGGGTCACACCTATGAGTAACATGTATTAAAGACACCCTCCACCTTATTTTTGGATCATGTCTTTCATTGTACCCGGAACTTACAATTTCAGATAGAGTAGTTGACCAGTTAGCCTCCTAGATCAATCTCTGTTTTTCCAGCACTGGGCTTATGAATGCATGCTATCATGTCAGTTTTTCTAATAGGATGGGAAAACATGTCATTATTTTTTTTCACACCAAGCACTTTGCCACAAAGATTTTCTTCTAACCTTTGGGTTACTCCCTCCTTTTTTTTTTTTTTTTTTTTTTTTTTACAGTGAAGGGAGTTAGTTACACTTTGGTTCACAGTTTGAATGGTTATGGTTGACCATAGCATGGAAGGCATGGTTAAGTGTGGTTCTGTGGTGGTGGGCATGTGAAGCAACTGGTACTCATGTGTTGTGTCATCTAGACATAACAGAAAATTGAGAACAGGAAGTGGGGAAAGAGCTAGCTATATAGTCTTACATACATGTCAATTACTAATTTCTTCCACAACCTTGAAAAAATGCCACCAGATGGGTCCAAGGGTTCAAAAACGAGGCATCTTATTCTCAAATCATGACAGCTGACAGAAATATTGAGGACATAATAAAAGTATGTCATCTTTGAACATTTTTATCACTACAAGGTCTGTTTATTTCAGTATTTTTTATTTCAATCCTGTAGCACAGGGCATGGGATCATGTTGCCAACATTATATCCTTGGGAGCTATTTCCTTCTACCTGTTTTAACACTGTGAAAAATCCCAACCAATCCCAGACAAGGATATATTAATACCATAGAAGCTTTTAATCAAGTTGACAATTGAAGTTAATATAGGCCCTCATATTTTGTTTTTTGTTTTGTTTGTTTGGATGGGGTAGGTTCTGAAAAACTGTAACATTCCCAACACACAACATGATTAGCCCCAAAAATACAGACTGCCGCTAATGCTCTGTTGCCCACCAGAACTTAATGGTCAGACACTATTATTGGATATATTATACACCAAACATAACATAACAAAATCCAGTTAGCAGTGACCAGCAAGCTTCCTCATGGATGGCTAGCTTTCATTGTACTAGATGATGCTATTTGGGCTGGTGGGAAAAACAATATCATTAGCCATCTTACTCAGCTGTGGACCGCAATAATGATTAATATGAAAAGCTATAACTGTAGCTGAAATAATACCATGAATGTCATGGGAGTCACCAACTGCTTTCTAGTTGGACTTAAGGTCTGTTCTGTGGGAGAAATTTCATATCTGGTACTGTATGACTGACCATGAACCCGTGGTTAGGGAAATCACAGGCCCCCAAAGGGTAAAGCTATACCTATTGTCCTGCTAAATGAACAGAATATTGAATAGCCTTATAAAATCATATCTCTTTACCCACAACTTAATTCTACCCTCAGACCTCATTAGGTAAGTTTCAGAGTGTAGTGGATGTGGTTAACACAACTGAAAACCACAAATGATCAAAGTGCAGAGAATAAGTAGGAATTATCAGTCACAAAAGGAAGATTTATGTTACCCTTATCCCCACCAAGTTCAGAGACCATTGAGGACAAAATACAGCAAGATTGCAAGACCAAGAGAATGTGGAGGACAGAACTTAAATAGTGCCTTCTGAACATGGCAGGACTGATGCACTTATGAACTCACAGTAGCTGTGGTTGCCAGCACACAACCTGCATAAGATTAAGGCAGTCAATAACAAGTTATGGATGATGGTGTGAGGCATGAGTCCCTAGCTCCCAGCCTTAATTGAAGAGCTATTGAGAGTTAATTGCTTTTGGGGAAGGGAGAATCAGTTTCCCTTAACGTTGTGACCCTTGGTAGGTTAACATGCTCCAGTGCATAGTTCCCATATTTATGAGATACGGACACACATACATTTTGAAATGGATCAGTAGAAGGGAATTTGATCTAAGAGGAGCTGCATGGGTGAGGTATGGAATAAATGTGGTAAAATATATTGCATAAAAATTCAAACAATTTATAAAATTATGTTCTAAATTGGGATAAAGGTATATAAAATTTTTTTGTCAATGTGTAATGGCCAGAATAAAGAAATGAAGATTAATTGTATGTTTATTTTTAAGAACATATTTTCTTATTAATCATACAAAATATCGAAATGAGACCATTGGCTTACATTCCAAAGAGCAATAAAGTCAGATCTGATATCCTTAAGTGGAATTACAAACTCCCAGTGGCCTTGCATTATTCAGTGTGACACAATGTCAAAAAAGATCAGTTTTTGTAGATAGTTAAATAATCAATGTGTGGGCCTGTTAATATAAATACAAGATACGGAATATTCATAGAAAATTTCTCACTTTATTTCTCATGTTTAGTTCAGATTTTTTCCCTCCATCTTCTTCCTTTTGACAGTCGTCTAAATGCCACTTAGAGTATTATTCCACTATCATATTAGAAGGTACTAAGATGTTGAGGATTATTAATGAATGAATATAGCTTGACTTAGCAGGTGTCTATAAGCTTAACATGTTTGTCAATATATAAAACCATTACAAGCTACATCTCTCAATTATTTCAATATTTCTAGAATGCTAAAATACATTTACAAGTTTTAGATGATAACACTAATATAACAATAAAGAAATGATATTCTCAAGTAAGATTGCCAATATAAGTTTGAGTGTACTGTCATATAGTAAAAAAAAGAGAAAAATTTTTCATAGATTAAGACTGAGGGTCCTATGAAACAACCATTAAGTCCATGAAAACCTTTAACTTAAACCATATGCTTTAAACATGGTAAGCATTAAAATAGATAAAAATATATTACAAAGACATTAGGAATAATTTTTCACTTATTATGCTTCACTAAGATTTTCTTTCTCCATAAATTTGAAAGTATATTTTGTCATATGCTATATTATTCTGATAAAATTTCATGAATATATATGCAGGTAATAAAATTATGATTAATTGTTTCTTTCTACACCAGAATTATTCTAATTAATATTTACTTCCTTTCCTGGTAAAGCATGATGCTTTCTTTGTTGTTGTCGTCCACCATGCTTACTGCACCACATTGATAGCACTTATTAGTTTAAAGCAAGGGGAAACCTAGTAAATTATGAACTTGCTAAAATATTTCCCTAATAAATAGTACCTAACATAAATTATATCCCCAGTGTTAATTTTAGACCAAAACGTAAGGACACAGTTGCATTAAAAAATAGTCCTAAAATACAGCGGTCATGCAGTTTTGAATTTGGTTCTAACACTTCATCATTTTAAAACAAAGGGCACTGAAGATGAATGAAATACGCTCACAGACTTTAATCATTTATTTTGTATTGTTTTGATACCCTTTAAGTTTTTTTTCGAATATCCTTTCAAATGGAGGAGAGAAAAGAAACAATTAACAGACTTAAGTCATTATGCACAAAGGGAAATGCTCAGGTGAACTCCTGACTCTGTTTTCATCCACTTGTTAGAAGGATAAAAAAAAAACATGCTTCATTCGAGCCTTCAGTGTATTCATAACTCTATATTCTCTTTATTCTGTCTGTTCTTGGGAATTAATCACTTGTATTGACTAAGGTTGCTAGGATACATTTTAACAAACAGTAGTGACAATTTACTTAATTAAGAAAATCTAATTGCAGGGTAGAAAATCAAAACAGTTTCAGTCTGATTTTTGTGCAACTACTATGGTTAAAAGGTCAGAGTTTTAAAATATGTAACTAAAAAAAAAATAAAAAATAAAAAATAAAAAAAAATAAAATATGTAACTACTTGCTGGATAGGAATAGAACAGCACCCACTTATGCAAAGTTTTACTTTATTTATGTTCAGTAAAGACTGGACAAACAAGGTCTGAAAGTATTAACTGGAAACTTTCCAAAATAAATAATTCATAGTTTTTACTCTCACAAGGTAGTTATAGTTGTCACATCTGTTAGTATTGCTAATTTATCTGATACTATAATCTTTATTATTGGGTCTAGATATATATAAGAAAAAACATTAGATCTGAAGGTTTATCCCATGATCTGGTTTTTAGGGCTTCTGGAAATTTATAACCTATTTTTACAGAGAATTATTCTAACATAGCTTTTCTTTTTCATGTTTATTCTTGAGCTAGGAAATTAAAACTTAGGACAGAATCATTATAGTTTTAGTCATTTAGATTTTTCAGACAAATGATCATGATTACCCTTAAAGCTAAACTAACAATAACATTTTGCTTTTGAAAACTGAAACCTACACAGTTAATTAAAAAGTTCCTTGGTTCATCTTATTTAACATCACTTATTTCTTTTCAAATTCTCCCACACGTGTTAAATTTACAACTGCATGGCCCATTCTTATTTAAAAAACAGAGCTTACCAAAGTTCTTTTTCAATAAAATATTTTGCAGAGTATGTAGGTAGAAATTTTCCCATATTAACAAAGTATGGAAATAGTCAAACATTGAGCCAAATGTACACTCATATTGTTTATACATTTTCAATCTTCATAACTTCTACTTACAAAAGAATAATTTGCCTCAAACAATATGGAAGTTACTTGAAAGCTTCCTGTCAAAACATGACTAGTGAGTTATTTGAAATGTGATTTATACTGGAACTATAAGGTGACCCCTCAGTATACATTTCAGGCTCTAATTATGCCTGCCTCTGCCTTGTCAGTTAATATGACTGCTGAATTTTAAAAGACCTGTTCAAGCACATTCATATGAGAGGGAGATTTGTGGTATAATGTTGAAACTTTGAGAGTAGAATAAATGTGACATCTTTGTGAAAAAAAAGAAAAGTGAAGATTTAAAAAAAAAAAAAAAGAGAGACGGAAACAACATGTGAAAATGGTGTAATTTTAAACCCACAATGCTTTGGAGAACGTGTGGTATATATTTTGGGATTTAGTGAAAGTTCAAATGATGAGCAAATGCAACATAATCATTTAGAAGCCTGATCTGTTCTATGTAGAAATTTATTGATTCTAGTCACAGGGATAAGCATGGCACCATCATGTGTCTTTTTGGAGCACATTACAAACAGCAAGCACATCTTCACACTCACTTAAAGCAAGTGGAGGCTGGCTTTTGACTTACTTTTTCCCACTGCACATGTTAGCAGTGAAGTAGAAAGAGTTTTAAGACTGCTCCCTCCCTTTTTTCCTTTGTTATCTGCTGAAAGGGACCCTCAGCCTGTCAGAGAGCAGGCAGAGATCAAATCTAGGAGACTTGAGCCATCCAAAAGCAGGGGATACCAGTCAATGCTGAAAGCATGGCAGAAACCAGGCCGTCAGCAGAGCTGGGTCTAAAAGAGACCACTGCAGGTACGGTACTGAGTCATCTCAGACCAAAAAATACTCAGCCCACTCAACTACAGGCTTGTTGCTTCCCTTCGTTTGTGTTTCGAGAAAGCTAACTCTGAGAGGGGTATGAATTCTTGATCAAATGATTGCGGAAGTCATGCGCTCAGGGAAAGGAGGCTAAATGTGGCAGACAAAGGCGAGAGAGTGAGGATCAGCAGGGACCTCAAAATGAAGCTCCGAGCACAGCAGACTTCTAGTGAACTAGAGCAGTTAGGTAGACAGAAAACAAGAGATCCGCGGGGTGGAGGCCAGCAGCCTTGGAAGGATAGTGGGAAGGAACGGAAGGGCTCACATAAATTCACGAACACCATCAGTGCGACTTTAATCATTTTGTTACTTGACAATTAAGCATTGTGTTCTTTATCGTTACTACAAATCATTCATTAGCCAGGATGACTTCACTTTTAATATTTTCTCAGTCCTCAGATAGTTGAACTAATTCAAAATTAATGAAATATGCACATTTAGCAGTGCATTAGATAGGTATTGATTTGTAAGGCATTAATTTATGGAGTTCCATTAAATAGCTCATAGAAAGCACACACACCATATAAGGGATACTAATATGCTTAACCTTAAATGAATATTAGTCAAAATCTATGACATTAAGGATTTTTATTCTTTTGAGAGTAAGTGGATTAAATAATGATTGTGTAAATATTTTATCTGAATTATCGAGAGAAGAGTAAGACTCACTTGTATGCCCAGTGTAATGATATGTAATTATAGGTCCAGAATTTAGAAAACACGAAAGAGGATTACAAATTTAAGGCCATAAAAAATACATAGGTTACTCTGCCTCAAAGCAAAACTATCACAGAAATATATAATTCCTGGCTTGGGAATGAAACATAAAAGTATATGCTAACTATTATTTCTGTTATACATTATATCCTCTGAAGAGATTATTCCATTTCAAAATAATGCTTTCATTTCTACAATGAAGCTATTCTTCACAACAGGTAGGATTTAATAGATTTGCTCTTGTGGTAGCTCATGCAATGCCATAACTCAAAAAATAAATCCCCAGAAAAACAAACAAACAAACAAAAAATTCCTGTGTGATTCAAGGCAGCCACGTCTATATAGTGAACTCAAGACCAGAAAATGCTACATAGTCAGACATAAATTTAATGGTAGATTTGATTTGAATCTAACACAAATGGTTTTAACAGCCAAATATGGTTTCAATATTCTTTTACATATATTTCTGTATATTTTGCTTCTTTTATATTTTACCAGTATTTTTGTTATAATATTTACAATGATGTATAATCTCTATCTAAACAATGTACCTAATACAGATATTTGTAAAATTTAGCATTCATTGCATGCATTACGTAGCATTGTGAAGCATAAAATGTCAAGAAATTTTTGTGGGCCATCTTGTTATCTTTTTCCACTGTTTTTTTTTCTTTCTGTTTTGAAATTCTTCTCTTATATTACATCTGGACCTCAGTTTTCCCTCCCTGCACTCCCTTCAGTCCCTCCCTCCCCTCTCCCAAATCCATTTCTACTTTTTTCCCCTACATAGTTGACCAGATCACCTAAGGATATCAAGCCAACATGACATACCAATTTAAAACAAGACTAAGAAGATACTCTCATATTAAGCTGGTCAAAGTAACCTAGAAGGAAGAAAATGGTCCCAGGAGCAGGCAAAGGAGTCAGAGACAACTCCTACTCTCACTGTTAGAAGTCTCACAGAATAGAAAGCTACACAAAATGAATTATATGCAGAGGACCTAGCTCAGAACCATGAGGTCTCAGTGACTGTCACGTCAGTGTTTGTGAGGCCCTAGAACCCTGCTGAATCAATTTTATGATATCCTTGACTCCTCTGGCTCCTACAAATACTTCTGTCTTATCTTTTATAGGATTCCATGAGCTCCACCTAATGTTTGGCTATGAGTCTTTGTATCTGTTCCCATATGTTGCAGAATGAAGCCTCCCTGATGATACTGGGCTGAGCTCTAATTTATGAGTATGTCAGATTATCATTAGGAATCATTTCATGGACTTTTTTGTGAGTCTTGTTTGGTTCTATCCAGTCTTTAGTTACTGGCTATTCAGGCAGTATCAGGCCTGGGCTATTTGTCTTTCTCTCAGGAATATCTGTATGCCCACTCTTGAGGCCTCCCTGTTAGTAGCCTCTCTGGTACTGTGGATTGTAGCATGATCATCCTTTCTACCTTTTCATTAAGACAATATAAAGTATTTTCACATCACCCTGTATTCAAGGGAATTTGAATTATTTGAGCAATATCATAAAGAGATACAATTTAGCTTTAAGTTTTCAATTTGAAATATCTCATAAAAGAAGCATATGGTAAGTTACAGAAAGTGTAAGAAAGGTGTGTGTGTGTGTGTGTGTGTGTGTGTGTGTGTGTGTGTGTTTGTATTTTTCTCTGTGAAAGTTAATTTAGCTCTTTCAAAAATATTTACTATTTATAAACCAATAGAATGTGTACTGCATGAAATGTAAAGATTAAACAAGCAAAAAGAGCGGACTCCAAAAGTTTCATAAGAAATTATTCCTATGTGAGTTAATATAAGGGACCCATTTACATGAAAGAACAAGAGCTAAACCAGTCTCATTGCTGAAGGGGATAGGGATAAAGCAGTCCTGACCCTTGTATTGATTTAATGTTTTTGCTAAATATAATGAAAATAAATCTTCACACTTCATTATAGAGAAATAGTTGAAAGATAGTTAATGGTCATATTTGATAAACTATTTCTAAGTATACATATACTTCCATTTCTATAGTCATTTGCTTCATGGATTTCTGTGATGAACTTCCTCAGAGATTTTATTTTTAATCTTTGAAACTCCATATTCAGTGGTATATACTCTCATATTTCCCATTTTCTTCCATATTATAGATTATAAGCCATGAGGAAAAGCCTTTTTTATATAAGTTAATGTTACAAGAGTATATCACATTTCATTTTTATTTATTTCACCTCTATTTTTAGGTCACTTTCTCCTATACCAAGGATTTTGAAATTGGTTTCAGTATTGATTTGTTCTTTTCACAATAATCTTCAGAGACTCAAGTGACTATTCTGTCTCTTATAATGTCTTATAATACTTCAATTTTTGATATATATTTAATGAAACCTTAATCTGTTTCTGTGTAAAATATAGAAAGAATAGAGTTGAAACAAATACCAAGCTGGGTCCCTGGATCAGGGAGAGATTCAAAACCTGAGCTAAAGTCTTTTATATTACAGAGCCAACACTACCAGAGAAAACACATGAAGGAAGAAAACCTCTAGAATAAGCCTGGTGGCTAATGTAATTCTAATGAGACTCTTGGCAAGGTTACATTTAAATTTATCTACTTGACATTGATTTTCTGTTCATCTCATATATTATGTATTTCCTTTTTCTTCTTTCTACATTTCTAATTTGAATGGATAGTGAATAATTAATAATTATTTTCACCTGTGTTGTTTTATCTGTTACAGTAACTTTTATTGTGATGCTTTTGTTATAATTTATAGAAAAGATTTTTGAAGTGTTGCAAAAAAGAAATTCAGATGGAGATGCTTCTGGAATTTGAGTTAGTATGCAAATAAATACATTATTTGAGTAAATTATTATAACATCTTGAAGCCAATGACAGCAGCTGTGCTTTAGTCAACCTGCAGCCCTCAACTGATCAGACCAAACCCATACGAAGCAAAAGCCATGTCCAAATGAGACAAAAGTAATGAAGCTATAAGGAAGAACATGCTTTTTTTTTCAGTATGAAAAAAAAAAATCTCTGTGGTTTCCAGAACTGAATGCCACTTAATGCCACTTAATTAATGAACCAATCATCCTTTTCTCCAAGTAAAATGTTTGATTTCATTTTTTAAAAATCACAGTTTTCTGAGTCTCTCTCTCTCTCTCTCTCTCTCTCTCTCTCTCTCTCTCTCTCTCTCTCTCTCTCTCTCTCTCTGTGTGTGTATGTGTGTGTGTGTGTGTGTGTGTGTGTGTGTGAGTGTGTGTGTGTGAGTGTGTTAGTCCATCATGTGTCTGATGGTCAGTTTCATTCACAATCTTTCTGCTTCCCTCCTTCATTGGTCTCTTCTCGGCAGCTGCCACAGATTCATAGCTTTCCTGTACCTGGGTTTTCTCTTAAACCTTAATAAAATTGTCCTTGTCCTTCCATTTGAGTCCGTTGTTTTACTTACATACTTATTGTCATCCCTACCCAACCTCCTTACTTTAATGAGGTGAGGAACTTTGAGAGGGGAGCTTGAATTTCCTGTTTCAGCATATAAATGAAAACTTCACAACTACATGCTTCTAGCTCTTTTCTCAATTCTTGTACTCTTGTGGTTTATACTTTTATTTTATAAAATAAAGTTTCATTTAAAATGTTAGTTATTGCTCTGGAAATGGGACACCTAGGGGCCCTACTCCATTTGTATAGTAACAGATTTTTAAACTTCCATAATTTTCTCGATATCTTTAATATAGAAATTACAACTCATTCATTTTTAAAGCAAATGCATTGGATTCAGGAACTTGAGGAATGGCCTACTAGTTAAGATCATATACAACTCTGGCAAAGACCAGAGTTTTGTTTCAAACACCCATATATGGTGACAGAGAACTACCTGTAACTCTAGCTCCAGGGTTTAGGCCGTTTCTGGAATCTGCAGACACTTACGCTATGTGCACACATACTTAGGCATACAAAACAACAATCAGAAAAATAAAAATAAATTGTAAAGTTTTTTTATTTTAATATTGAAAATCTTTTTTGCCATATGTTGCTTAACTGAATTTTATTTATAGTAATTACACTTGACAATGAGTATGTAACTAGTAAAATCAATGTTTTAAAATTAATTTTCTGATGGATAAAGCAAGGTTAATGAAATTACAATAGCTGAATTGAAATACATCAAACACACAGAGTGATACTTTAAACACAGGTTAGCAGAGGCCTACCTTAAAAGTCTAAAGAAGGAAGTGATTAAATTTACATTGCTAATTTGTTCCCAGGTGTCTTAGTCATTGTTCTATTGCTGTGAAGAGACACCGTGACCTAAGCAATCATTATGAGAGAAAGCATTTAATGGGGGTTTTGCTTATAGTTTCAGAGGTTTAGCTCATTAACATCATGGCAGGAATCATGGCAGCATGCAGGCAAACACTTGAGCAGTAGCTGAGAACTCCATCTTGATCCATAGGCAGAGAGAGAGAGAGAGAGAGAGAGAGAGAGAGAGAGAGAGAGAGAGGGAGGGAGGGATCTCCTGGCCTTGGTGAGGGCTTTTGAAACATCAAGGCCCACCTCCAATGAACCATTTCCTCTCTTCAACCCTTCTAATCCTTTCCAACAGTGCCACTCTGTGATTGATAACTAAGCATTCAAAACTATGAGCCTATGGAAGCTGTTCTTATTCAGTACACCACATCAGGAACCGCTGGATTAAGCCCCACAATTTAAGAACCACTGAATTATGTTAAGCCTAATGGGACTCCCAAGGATCATTATGAAAACAACAACATGGTGCACTCTCATAATAAATGAGCTAAAGAGCACCAGATAGCAGTAACTAGCAGTTGCCATGTGAGAGAGTAGAAAGTCTTTTATCTGGCTTTATAGTTATGAGGTGATAGTAATTACTTTGATATTTAAATAACAATATCTTTGCCAATTTCACTTTAAAGGCTTCTAATTCTGAATGTTAACCTTACAAGCAAATTTTTTTCTTTAGCATCTGCTTTTAGTTCCTTTATTTATTATAGATTTCAACGATTTTTTTTTTTTACTATGTGCATTGTAAGTTATAGTGCATGGATCTTGAGCTTGAAATTCATTCAAACCACTCAAACATATGTACATTTCTATTTTATTAAATTAAAATGTTTATTTATCATTAATTAAAATATTTTATTTTTGTTTCTTATTTTTAAGTAATGTTTTTACTTAAGTAATTTATTCAGAATACATCCCAATTTTTTCCCCTCACCTGTATCTTCCCATTCCCCCCTCCCTCCCTCTTTCATCCCATTCCTCTCCCCTAGGTCTTCCTCCCCTGGGACTTCATCCCCCATATAAGATCACAGCCTACCAGGTCTCTTCATGGTAGCCTGCTTATTCTTCCTCTGAATGTCAGCAGATCTCCTCACCAAGGTAAGTGGTCAAATAGGAGGCACCAGAGTTCATGTCAGAGTCAGTCCCTGCTCTCCACACAGTTGTGGAGAATATGCTGTCCATTGGCTAGATCTGGGTAGGAGTTCTAGCTTAGCTGCATGCATTGTACTTGGTTGTTACAATAGTTTGAGCTCACCTATCTGGGTCTAGATCCACCGGCCTTAATGGTCTTCTTGTAGGTTGCTAGGACCCTCTGGATCCTTGTATTTATTCATTCTTCCTCACCTCTCTCACCGAGAGTCCCAATAGGAAGTCATAGTATCTATCCCAATCTCCTGCTAAGTGAAAACTTTCAGGGGATATCTCTATTGGGCTAGTGTCCAACTATAAGTGAGTATATACCATGTGTATCTTTCTGGGTCTGTGTTAAATCACTCAGGATGATCATTTCTAGTTGTGTCCATTTGCCTGCAAATTTCAGGATTTCCTTGTTTTTAATAGCTGAGTAGTATTCCACAGTGTAAATGCACCATTCTTCAACTGAGGGACATATAGGTTGTTTCCAGGTTTTGGCTATTATGAATAAGGCTGCTATGAACATGGTTGAGCATATGTCCTTGTTGTGTGGTAGAGCATCTCTTGGGTATATTCCAAGGAGTGGAATAGCTGGGTCTTGAGGTAGCCTTATTCCCAGTTTTCTGAGAAATTGCCTGATTGATTTCTAAAGTGGATATACAAGTTTGCACTCCCACCAGCAATGAAGGAGTATTGCCCTTTCTCCCCATCCTTCCCAGCATATGCTTTCAATTGAGTTTTTATCTTAGCCATTCTGATGGGTATAAGATGGAATCTCAGAGTCATTTTGATTTGCATTTCTCTGATGACTCAGCCATTTGATATTCCTCTATTGAGAATTCTGTTTAGTTCTGAGCCCCATTTCTTAACTGGGTTATTTGGTTTGGTGGTGTTTAATTTCTTGAGCTCTTTAAATATTTTGGATATTAGTCCTTTGTCAGATGTAGAGTTGGTAAAGATCTTATTTTTAAATAACTCCAACTATTTAAATATTAGGTACTTTGGAACTGTCTTATAGCCCATGTGTTTCTTTTTATGTTGTTTACTATTTTTTATAATTTATTCTTTCATTAATTTACTATTTAGATATATATTGTTCAGTGTGTTTCTTCTAAAGTTAAGCTTCTTAAACATATTTTGCTTTCCATCTAATTGTAACAAACTGTTCTCAGATCCAGCTCAAACTGAATGAACACATTTCCTTATCCTATGTAGATTCTTGTCTTTCCTTTCTAGTGATTACGAGGTGTTCTTTTTTCTGGATTTGAGTTTCCTGGCACGGAGAGTTCTCTGTAGACTTCTAAAACTGTACTGCAACTGAATAAAACTCTGTTCTCTATGTGATAGCATTTTTGCCTTTGAAGAATCCCATCTAAGGTCCTTCTGTTCATGGGAGCTACCAACATTTTAGATGTATTATGTTCCCTGCAACTTTGGCCAAATACTGTGCTGGACATTAAATAAGACTAAGTGCAAGACTCATCTCATTTGTTTCTTTTCTCTTGGGGCGCATAAACTTCACTGCATGTTGTCCAACATCCTATAAAACTTTATATCATGTATTGTATTCATCTGTATTTTTCTGTTAAAGTGATAAATCTATTTTATTACATAAACTTGACTTTAAAAGATGCAGTTTACAGTGTTTACTATTTCTTTGTTCTTTGCTGTTTGATGCCATACAAAAATTAGTCAATAGACTTTTTTTTCCAGGAAAGTAAATAAATATAGAATACCTTAGAACCAGAAATACATGGCTTCAATTATGTTTTGAAACAAACCACTTTCAATTTAAAACTGTTAAATTCTTCTATTAAAATGACCCAGATTTTAATACAGCTGCAATAATAACTAGCATTACTAATGTGATTACAATCTCCTTCTGTATTAAATCTCAATGTCCTACTGGGTGATGGTACTTTGGGCCTACTGTGAAATGATTCTAGCTTAGTACTTGACTGTGCTGATAATAACTCTGTTGCTTACATACTTATGTTGTGTTTTGGTCCCAGAGAGCACATAGCAACATTTCTATTTTTGCTATATATTCCTCACCTTATAAATCACTGAAGAGGTTGTATCCTACTCTGTATAAAATCATTACTATTTTCATAGGATGTCATCCCCAGTTTTCTATTTTATGTTCATACTTATCCAGAAGACAGTTTCATCAAATGAATATATGCATTTTCCATGCTATGGTTCAAACATGTAGGTCATTGTTAAAAAGACAAGAGACAATGCCATACCTCCTAAAAAGAATACCCTTATATTCTTTTGGTTTCATTGAAGAAAGAACTTAGATTGAACATCTTCTGGTGACATCTGGCTTCTGTATGGTAAGATCTGTCATAATATCTTTACTTACACTGACAGAGGCCTCTATGGCTCTTAAATTTGGGACTAGCTAACTTTATTTTAGTGAATAAAATAAGAGAGAAAGTGCTCAACAATACTAAAGAAAGAAAATAAAAATTTAAACAGACAGAGTCAGGAAGGTGTGTTTTGAAACATACATTTCTATTTTTGGGAGATTTGCAGCCTGTAAACTTTGGAATCTAATGGACACTATAGAAAAATGGAAATATCTCATTTCAAGTTATGTTGAGTGACCAGGCATTTGTTTCCATAGGAGCTCAGCAGCCAGCGAATGCATAGCTTTCAAGGATGATAATACACCCATGTGAGGGAGGCCCTATAGCTGTCACCTCAAAAACTGTGGCAGGCTACAGGCTACTTCCTGTTGCTATTGTCAGTTCCAGAAATATAATCTAGCTCTATATTCACAATAGAGAATAATGTGCTAATTCTGCAAAATTCTTGCCTCCAAAATGTTGGTAGATTTTATAACACACCTTTGTTGATAATGGTGCAATAACATTGTAACTAGGAAGATGGAGAATGCTGTTTCTAACGTGAAAGCGACTGAAAGATCAACATCGATTATGTCATATCAGCTTCCTCTTTCCTTGCATGTCTTGCATGATCTAATTTTTCCATCAACTTCCATGTTTGGGTTAGGCACAAAAGCAGCAAAGAGTATACTATATTCTCATAGAGAATTCTTCAAGATATGAGATTGTGTGACCTCCTTTAAAAGATCATAGAAGTGTCAGTATCCCTTCGCGTAATAATCTTAAGAAATTTTTAGAACATCAGGTTCTAAGATATTGTCTCCTTGCATAGATTTCATCAGTGAGTGTGAGGCTCTAGGTCAGATATGACTGGCATTTTTAATCACTGGACATCAGCAATATGAACTTTAACTTGTTTTAGGTTCCCTTTGTTTCATAAATCCCATGAAAACAGTAAAAGGACAGAAGGGCATACACTGGATTTGATGCTTGTCATAGAGTAATTTCTTTTTATCCAATCAGAAAACCCTGTCTTTTGTTCCTCCATCCTCTAAAATTTACATTTAGAATATGTTTGACAATGATTATCTTGAACAAAACAATCAAAAGATATTTAGAAACATCATGAAAAACTGCCCTCCTAAAGATGCTTTTTATACCCTTATTCTAGATAGTACATCCAGGAAAGATGAGCAAAAATAGGAAAGACCTTTAGGCAGAGTTTAGAGTCTGCTTTCCTCAAGTCAAACAAGAGTTGTGGTATATCTACAACAAATCCCTGGACCTTTTCCTTGGAGATCACTAGGGAAGAGGGTGGAGAAAAGATTGGTAGGAATTTTTCTGTGAGACTGTGGCCTTGAAATGTCAGAAATGCTACAGCCCTGATTTCTCACCAACATTGCTGCCTAAATATGGCCCAAAGAGGGATAATACCAGTAAGTTTACTATTGGTGAGGAATGTGGAACGGGACTGTTACAAAAGAAAGAGAAAATATTTTATTTAAAAAGAAAGAGCCAAAGAAAGTCTAACTTTTATTGTATCTGTCTTTGTGTATGTATATAATTTATTTATTCCAATAGTTTCCTATACTTGCATATATGTGTGTGTTTCTAGACACATACATATATTATTCAAACTTTTTCTATGTTTATATATATAGTATATTTACTAAAGGTTTTGTATAATTGCATATATATATATATTATTGATTAAATTTGACATTCTGTTTGCTTTTTATTTGTAATGAATATTGCTAATAATGTAAATTATGCTAGAGATATGAAAACAAAAATAATCACTGAAGAATCATTAATGGAATAATGAAAACTAATAAAATAAAATATTATTTATCTTCTCTTTCATCATAAGAACATGAACTGATAGAAAATCTCTCAAACCTACAAGAGACATAGGCTCTAAGGAAATTCTACCACCTTTGATGGCCAAGATGTGAAGAACAGAATTCTTTTAAGTTTTGGCAACTTCAATGCTTGCTTTATTGTAAAATCTCAAAGGCTGAAAGTGGGAGACAGAAGTGTACTTGAACTGGGTAGCTGATAAACACTTGACAGAGAAAAAAATTGTGCTCTGTTTATGAAGCCTCACACTTTAATATGTCCAGAACAGCCTCTCTGATTCCTCCCAAGCACTCAGCATCACGGTAGGCAACTTTGTCTCCGTGCCAAAGATATGTCAAGAAACTGGAGACTTATCATTTCTTTCCCCTCCCACTACATAATTATCTTGCCTGTTTTTGTATTTCCCATCATCCTCTATTCTAAGAGAATGTGAAAGATGGAAGTGCCAGAAATAGCGAGGTGAGCAATTTTTCTCCTTCAATAGATACAGAAATCTAAGGATAAGTGTATCTGCAAATATGTAATTCTGAATCTGGATGTGTGTGTTTGCATATATTTTTTAACAATGTGAAGCATTTCAAATGTCTCTGAATTACCAGATAGTAATGCCACAACAATAAATTCTAGAAAAAAAATAAGCTAAAAACCAATGTAAGTTAAAGTTGAAAATCCTCAGAAAAATACCAAAGATAACTACCTATTCCTCTATTTGGCTAGTAAAATAATACTGACACTTAGTACAAAGGAATCATTAGGGACTCAATAAGCGTTCAGCTAAAACAAATGATATCTTTGTCCTGATAGGTAATATTGTAGACGCTGTTTGTTATTAATAAGCAAAACTTAATTCTGTCATAAGATGCCAACATTTTCACAAGTTAAAATAGCTTACAAGGAGGAGATATGTGACATGGAAGAAGAATTACGCACATATTCTACCATACTTTTGATAACTGATAAAAATGAAAATGTAGTAACTATTACACTAAAGAAGTTAAACTAGTCAAATTTCTCATAAATAAAAAAATTTTATTAACTTTAGAAGAAATTGCTCTCTTTACATTTAAAAAGAGTTGGGGGGTTACCATATATGTTGAAATCATACATTGGTAGATTCATTTTTTAGTTAATATTAAGATCAAATCAATGCACAGATAATAACAGATCAACCATACAGTGGAAACTTTACTTTATAATAATGGAAACAATAACATATAATAATATAACTAAAAATTTCACCAGTCTCTGTTGTTTTTCACGTAGTATTGGAATATAACTCATGTGCCGTAAATGTCCATTCTTTTCAAATATATGTGTATTTTCCTACTGAAAGGCTTGAGAGATCCCCGTCAAATGGTAATTTTAAAACATTTTTATTACAGCACATGGATATCCATGTTCATTAATCTTTACTCTTCATCTCCTCTCATCCTCTATTAGAGATTCTCAAACCTTCTTAATGCTGTGACCTTTCAATACAGTTCTTCATGGTATGGTGACCCCCTCAACCACAAATTATTTAATTGCCACTTCATGACTTTAATTTCGCTACCATTATGAACCCCAGTGTATATATCTGATATATAAGATAACTGATATGCAAACCCATAAAGGATTGTTTGGCTCCAAAAAGGTCACAACCCACAGGTTGAGAACCATGGCTCTATGGAAGTAACTGTCCATTGATTCATCTTATATCTTCATCTGTTTGCCTGATTTGTATATTTTATATAATTAGGGTCAAGTATATTATCTTATTGTTGCCATAAAATATTAAACAAAATAGCTTAAGGAATCAAGATTTATTTTGGCCTAGAGTTCATAGACAGTCCCTCCCTCATTGCAGGAAGAGTATAAGCTGGGCTTCTATCATTCTAGCCACGTGGTCAGCAGGCAAGAAACACAGAGAGACATCAATGCAGGTGCTCACTGTCTTTCCCCTCTGCATGAGGGGAAAGTAGGTACTGAGCACATTTGGTTATGCCTTCTTACCTCATTGACCTGTTCTAGAAAACCCTTCCCAGACATTCACAGAGAGTTGTTTCCATCACAATTATGAATCCAGTCAAATTGACAGTCAAGATCAAGTCATCAAAGTCATGAGTGCTTTGGAATTTTTATCTTAATCCATTTACCTCTAAATCATTATTATAAAATTAAAATTAACAAATTGAATTAAAATGATGCTATTACCTAAAGATGGTGTCAGACACTTGTAATTTCTGAAGACGAGGATATGATGCAGGAATGATCACAAGAAATTACAGATGAGCCTGAGAAACAAAAAGAGACTCTGTCTCAAAATTAAATAAGGAAATATATATTGTATGTGATACAATCAATATGTAAATTTATATATAATAGTATATAAAGAAAATATATAATTACATAGGTGTGATAGAAGTAAGAACTTAATTGATACATTGGTTTAGAATTCAAATTTAATATTATTCTCCACATATATTATATATATTTCTATTCTAATATGAGGCATTGAACCCATATAACTCAATTATAATACAAAGTTTACTTTCATTACACTGAAAGTGCTACTGCAGGCTATTTGGGATAATTAAATAACACAAGCTAATTGTTAGTTGATCAAATAATGGTAATGCCAATTACTAGTCTATTTTTATCACAATAATTTATATCCTAGGTTTAACAGATATGATCCTATAGACAGATAAGGACTTCAAAAACCTCAGAGACCTACAGAATATGGCATTTAAAGATGCTTTTAAATCAAGTGACACCACATGCTGGAGAGCCTGTGGAGAGAGAGAGGAATGCTCCTTCATTGATGGTGGGAATGCAAACTAGTACAGCCACTTTGGAAATCTATCTGGTGCTATCTCAGAAAACTGGGAATAAGGCTTTCTCAAGACCCAGCTATTCCACTCCTTGGAATATACCCAGAAGATGCTCCAGCACACAACAAGAACATTTGCTCAACCATGTTCATAGCAGCCTTATTCATAATAGCCAGAACATGAAAACAGCCTAAGTGTCCCTCAGCAGAAGAATGGATAAAGAAGCTGTGATACATTTACACTACAGAATACTACTCAGATGTTAAAAAACAAGCAATTCCCAAAATTTGTGGACAAATGGATTAAACTAGAAATGATCATAATGAGTGAGTTAAACCAGAAGCAGAAAGAGTCAAATAGTATATACTTACTTATATCTGGACACTAGCCCAAGGGGCAGGTCCCATGAAAGTCTTCACTTACCAAGAAAGTGGGACAAAGAAGAAAACATCCTATTGGGACTCTAGGTGAGGAAGCATGAGAGAATGGGGAAATAGAAGGATCCAGAGGGTCCTAGAAGCCTACAAGAAGAACATTATGATGAGCGAATCTGGGCCCAGGAGTCCTACTCAAACTATGGCACCAACCAAGGACAATACATGCAGTAAACTTCGAACCCCTACCCAGATCTAGCCAATGGACTGGAAATTCTCCACAGTTGAGTGGAGAGCGGGTCTGACATTCACACGAACTCTGGTGCCCCATATTTGACCACGTCCCCTGGATGGGGAGACCTGGTGGCACTCAGAGGAAGGATAACAGGCTACCAAGAAGAGACTTGATACCCTATGAGCATATACAGGGGAAGGAGGTCCCCTTCAGTCACAGTCATAGGGGAGGGGAATGAGGGTAAAATGGGAGGGAGGGAGGAATGAGAGGATACAAGGAATGGGATAACAATTGAGATGTAATATGAATAAATTAATAAAATATATTTTTAAAAATACTTATAATATTTTAATGAGTTTTTCACAACAAGACAGGTTAACTACTGCCAACACTCATCCTACCTAAAGAAGATAATGAGCATCAAAGAACCTCCTTATGAAGATGGTTTTAAATTTGGTAAACAAGCTACTTGGCAAAATGCCTTCATTTCTGCCACAGACAGAATTCTGCCTAAAAATGGGCAAGTTTAGATGCAGGCAGAGTCGACTGCCAAACACTGTGAAGACAGGGTAAGCAAGTCATCAACAGTTCCAGCCTCACAAATATGTCTGTCAGTTATATTGGGCCAGAAGGTTGAAAATGATGATCCAATGTTATAGAGTGTTTTGGATGAATGTTTAGGCAGCAAACTGTGCCTTCATGTTTTTCATTTTGGAAACTGATAACCTGCACTTCCAGTTCACTCAGCTAATTAAGTTTTATTCTTTCTCAAGTCTCTGATGAGGTTGAAGTCCAGATAGTTTAGTCTTTTTAATTAAGCTTAGATGTTTAGGGGAGAAGATGTTTTTAGGTCTAGATAGATGCTTTAAGTTGATAGAGATGAGTTATGATAGATATTGATTTACATGCAGAATTTTAGACTCACCAAGATAGAAAGGTTTTCTGAAAGGTTTCCAAATACAAATAAACAAAACACTATGAATGTAACATTTGTATAATTCCTGATGGCTTTGTGGTTCTTGCTGTATGTAGTTTATTTTATTTATGTGTAATAATATAAGTATATATGGCAAAAAATAAAAGAACTGTGATGGATTCACCTTTAACATAGCTCTGAATATTGATTGGTGATGTTTTGTTAAATGGATGTATAATTAAACTGCTTTCTAAATAAAAAATAAAAATAAAAATATATACTGTAGTTGTGTAAGGCTATATGTCTACGTCTCAAGGTGCTGATGTTTTTTTTTTTTTTAAGAGCTAAATTTTCTCTGGGAACCATGATTGTGCTTTACATTTTATGGCAAAATAAAGCCAGAATGTATTTTAGGAATGTACTGATGTCTGCAGCATGCAGGGTAACCACTGGTGTAGGCAGAGTTGCTTGATACCTCTATGTTCATTGTTTTTGTAACACAACTCTTAAGCCCAGTTTCCTTGTATGGCACACATGAATATAGTGTGTAACACAGTACAAGAATCAAAACATGAACATAGTATGAATAATTCGTGTCATAGTTTTTTGTTAAATTTTTCTTAATTATTCTTCCCTATAAAAACTCAGCAGCTTGAAGAGTATAAGATTAACAACACATTTAATTTGAAGTTTATAAACTAACCATAGACATAACCAACCATAGCTATACTTAAATAGAAAGAATTTTAAAAATAACTAATAGGTTTAATGAATTACAAAGTGAATGAAAAGAATTAAGCCTATTATTTAACCCAGAGTCATTAGATGCTATGTAGCAGGCAACTCAGGCTTGGTACTGAAGTTAATATTTTCAATATCTTCACAAAGAAATATCTGTTTTCCTTGTATAAAGATTTTCTGAATGTAGATTTATTATCCAACATAAACAATGGTGGTACAAGTAGGATATTTCTTAACTTTTGGCTTTACTTATGAATTTCTCCAATCATGGAATTAATGGATAAATAAAGGCTAAAGTTACCCGATTTAAAGTATTACTCACCATAAAAAATTTAGAGGTGCTTATAAGTAGAAAATTTGAGTTGAGGATGAATAAGATAGTTTTATACATTACTGATATTAAATTTTCTTCTCCATTTGGGGATTACATTATAACTACCTCATTTCTCCATCCTTTTCTTCCTTCCAAATCCTCCTGTATATTTCTCATTGCTCCTTTTCAAATTCATGGCTACTTTTTTTTTTATTAGTTATTGCTACAGGTATATATGTTTGTGTGCACACATATATATTCTTAAAAATAACAACTCTGTATAAAGTTACTTGTATGTATTTTTCTGGGCTGGCCAAGCCTTACCAATATACATTTAAAAACTAAAATGTGAAATGAAGTAGCAGAGACCGAGAGAAGAATCTACCAGATTTATAAGTGTCTGATATTTCACTTAGCAAAGCAAAGCAGAGCTTAATCTACTAAGGGAAGGCAGCCAGAGAGAACAAGCAAGCTGTTCCTTGAAGAGTAAAAGACTCAAGGATGGGGGAAGGAATTCACAAGGGGACGCTGAAAGGAAGTGGAGCAAGATGGGGCTGAAAGCACTAAAGAAGCAATTGAGTGTGCGATCAAAGAAGAGTTGGCTCCGTAGTTCTTCCTGCTTTGCCAAGCTAGCACACATTTCCTACACTGGAAAAGGTTGGAGTTAAGATGCTTTAGAAGTTCTGAATGTAGGCCTTATTTTTTACTTACAAGTTATTTCTCATGGTAGTTCCTTGTAAACCATTGTGGAGACTTAAACCATAGGTTTCAGTGAATTTTATACATATAACATATTATCCTCTTCATATCAACTATGATAAAACATGGGACACAGTATACTTAATGAGAAAACATGTCCCATTCTCTTTAGGTTCCCCAAAAAATGACATTAGGGTTTATATACCTGAATGAAAGATTTAGAAGACTGGCTTTTGCAAAAATGATTGATTATATACATAAAATTATATATGTATGTATCCAAGGCTTCATTACTTACCAAACAGCTACAAAGTTTAGTAAAAGTTAACCAGTCCATAATCAAGACTTGCCACATGAATGGGGCTTGGTTTTTAACTTCCTAAGCACAGCACATACCAGAAATTACTGCTGAAACAATGTCCCAACAGGAGGTAACTTTTCACTGAGAATTGCTATTACAGGAATGTAAGATATCTCTTTTATGTTGTCTCTTCTCTCAATGTGACATTACAAGTAATGCAGTCTCCTGCATGATTCCAAAATATGTAGTGTGAACAGCTCCAGTGAGTCATCTTAGGAAGCCATATCCTCCCATAACCTAGCTTACTCATAAACCTTTCATTTCCTTTTCCTCAAGAGTTTGACCTAGAAATGAAGACAATGTGAGTTAACCCAGAAGCAGAAAGACTCAAATGGTATATACTCACTTATACCTGAACACTAGCCCAAGGGATATGCCCCATGAAAGTCTTCACTTACCAGCAAAGTGGGACAGAGGGGAGGACATCCTATTGGGACTCTAGGTGAGAAAAGTATGGGAGACTGGGGAAATAGAAGGATCCAGAGGGTCCTAAAAACCTACAAGAAGATCATTATGACAAGCAGATCTGGGCCCAGGAGTTCTTCTCAGACTAAACTATGGCACCAACCAAGGACAATATGTGCAGTAAACATTGAGCCCTTACCCAGACCTAGCCAATGGACAGGACATTCTCCACAGTTGAGTGGAGAGTGGGGTCTGACTTTCACACAAACTCTGGTGCCCCATATTTGACCACGTTCCCCTGGATGGGGAGGCCTGGTAGCACTCAGAGGAAGGATAGCAGGCTTCTAAGAAAAGACATAATACCTTGTGATCATATACAGGGGGAGAAGGTCCCCCTCAGTCACAATTATAGAGGAGGAGAATAGAGTGAAAGCGGGACGAGAAGGGAATGGGATGAAACCAGGAATGTGTTAACAATTGAGATGTAATATGAATGAATTAATAAAAAAGGGAAAAAAAGAGTTTGTATGGATAAAACTCTTTGCTGTATTGATGCATACTCTAAGAGGAAGGCTCTGCTTTTTAACTAGAACAATCACCTTCAGAATATAGTGGTCAGAGATAGACACCATCAGAGACTGTGAAAACTGCGGGAAGGAGACTTTTTTCCCCTTTGTCGTGTCATCTGCTTTAGCTACACATTAGGCTTTGAGAGAAAACTGGCATTGAATATAACTATTTACATCTTTAGATACTTTTTAAGATAGTATCCTTACTCAGGTCCCAGAAAAAAAACCACAAGAATATTATAGAAAAGTATCCTGCAATAGCTTTTAACTAGCAGTGAGAAGTTTTTTCAATAATTACTTATTTTCTTCTTTCATTTGTCTGATGAGTTTTATTTTTTTGCTAACTGGTCAATTTTATCTAATTTTTGGCACATAATTAAAATTGATAAAACTACTATTCAATCTGAATTATTCATTTTTTCACAGTCTAACTTCTTTCAGTGTCATAATTACCACTTGCACTTTGATGCTATAATTTTTCCACATGTCATACAATTTACTATACAAACATTTCTACTCCACAATAGTTTTCTTCACCATTGGGTAACTTTTAATATTTTATTGTAGAATGTATAAATAAATAAATAAATAAATAAATAAATAAAAGAGAGCATACAGGAAATTAACCAGTCCTCAAGTATATTCATCTTAACAATGTTCTACACAATTAGAATGAAAATTCTGAAGTGATAGACCTTCTTCTTGTGTGCTTTCACTCTCAAAGATAGTCTCATGTTCTTATCTCCTATTAAAAGGTAAAAACTATCCACAACAAAGTTAAATAGGAAAAGCAATTTGACTCGTGTCCTCTTTTTTACTCCAGGATTCACCACAAACATTCAGTCCTCCCTCATCACTTTATATTTACCTTTTCTTTTTTTTTTTATAAACTATATACTGTACATGTACATTTGTTACATGAAGAGTAATATTCTTTCCTTCTGAGGTTGTATGTTTCATTTAATGTTATACATTAGAAATCTATCTACATTCTTGCAAACTTTTTGCTTTAATTTTTTCTATAGAGGTGAAATGGTCCTTTAAACAATTTAATAAGAGAAATGTTCTAAGTAGTCTCTAATTCAGGCGTGTATGCATCGTTGCTCTTCATTGGTGGTGTCCTGTTAGTATAACTCCTTTCTATGTGCCTAATGCTGAAACTTCCATACTTTCCAAATTCTAAGAAAGAGACTATTATAGATTCCAGATAAAAACTTTCCTAAGAATGTGTTCTCCAAATAGGAGCTTTCCTAAAAGTGTTGTCTTCCACATTATAACCAGCTACTCTGCTATTTACTAATCATTTCCAATTATATAATTTTGGATTAATTCAGCACCCCTGTGTGGAAAGCCACAGATAGCAGCGCCCCCTGCTGCTTCCCCAGCACAATGTGCCCTTGAGTGAGCCCCTTATGCACATGCACAATGCGCCCTTGAGTGAGCCCCTTATGCGCATGCCTGAAAGCATAGCATGAGGTGGCGTGATCCGAACACACCAACCAAGAGTGACAACGTGGCAGTCTCTGATAGGACCAGGCACACTATAAAGGTTCTGTGGGAGCTTTTCCCGGGGTCACTCCGGTAGTCAAAGTTCCTGAATAAACTGCTGCAAGAAGAGTTCCTGGTGTTGGTGTCTTTCCTGCTGGTCGGGGACGGCATCGACATTTTGGTGGCCCGTACAGGGAATCTCAGAACTTGTGTCAGCCAGGGCAGCTAGCTGGTAAGTTTCCGGTAAGTGGGACATAACTGTTAAGTCTTTGAGGCTTTGAGACAATAAAGTTCCAGGACTCGGACAAAATGGGGAATTATGTTTTGGGGAAAGTGAAAGAGGAACGGTTTGAAGGGGATGATTCTGGCCCTGAGGATGGAGAATTAGAAGAGTTGGCTGAACAGCTAGATAGCATTATTATACCAAAAAAGAAGGAGATCAAGATTACGCAGCCTTCAGCTCCTGAACTAGAGCCACCTTAATCTCCAGGCAGAATAAGACCTCCACCCTATATACCAGGGGGAGGTAGGTCTGCCTGTCCTGAGGTATGGAGGCAATTTCATTTGCAAAATGCCCCTCATTGTTACCCAGTTTTTCAGAATGCACAAGGGAATCGTTATCATGAACCCTTGGATTTTAAAATTGTCCAAAGTCTGGCTGAGTCTGTTCATGCTTATGGCACGACCGCAGCCTTTGTTATGGCGCAGTTGGAGTCCCTAGATTGGCACCCTCAGATTGGCAAAATTTAGTACGAGCCTGCCTTTCGCCTGGCACCTATTTAGATTTTAAAGCTTATTACATTGAGTTCTCAGCTGAGCAGGCAGCTGCCAATGCAGCTAACAGACAACCGGCATGGGACCAGGATATGCTTATGGGGCAGGGACGTTTCGCTAACCAACAGACAGGATATCCGGTGCAAGTTTTTGAGCAAATTACTTTTATTGGCACAAGGGCATGGAAAGCCCTTCCTAAACGAGGGGAAGTATCTGGAAATCTCACTAAAATTATTCAAGGAGGCAATGAAATATTTGCCGACTTTTTGGTCAGATTAGTTGATGCCACTGGAAAGATCTTCAGCGACCCAGATACTGCAATGCCTTTGATAAAACAACTTATTTTTGAGCAATGTAACAAGGAGTGTAGACAAGCCATAAATCCATACAAATATAAATCTTTAGATGTGTGGTTAAAGATCTGCAGAGAGATAGGAGGACCATTATCAAATGCAGGATTGGCTGCAGCCATGATGCAGGCAGCCCAGGAAAGAATAGAAATGGATTTACTGGTCCTCAAAATTGCTTCAAGTGTGGCAAAGAAGGACATTTCAAACTCTAGGGTCCCAAGGAGAAATAATCAGAATAGTCAAAATTCTCCTCCACGTACACCTGGCCTCTGTCCCAAATTCAGGAAAGGAAATCATTGGGCTAATGAATGCCGGTCAGTAAAAGACATTAATGGTCAACCACTAGCAGCAGGATTTGGAGAAGCACGGCCAAAAAATGGGACACGGGGCCCTCTTCCTCAGGGCCCTCAAATATATGGGGCAATGGAGGAGACCAGAGCTCCAGAACAGTGGCCAAGTCTGGGTCCTCCCATAGAATGGCAACACCCCAGAGAGCTATGAGAGGGAGCGCAGGCCTCGACCTCTGTTCCACCACCAGACTCGTACTGACCCCACAAATGGGGCCTCAGTTGGTAGCCACTGATTTCACTGGCCCTCTACCAAAAGACACAGTGGGATTACTAATTGGCCGTAGTTCTACTACATTGCAAGGCCTTATTATTCATCCCGGTGTAATTGATTCAGATTATACAGGCACTGTAAAAATTATGATCTCATCTCCTCGTGGGGTGAGCACAATTTCGCCCGGTGATCGTCTAGTGCAGTTGCTCATTCTTCCTAGCTGTCATCCAGGATTATGTGTCATCTCAGTAACATCATAACTTCAGTAGAGTGGGTAACTTGTCTAGCAGTCTCTCCTAGCATCTTGCAGGTAACTGGATAGTCTTCTGCAGGAACTGCGTCTCCTCATAGTGCACATCAATTCTACATGAACTGACGTCTCCATGGTCTCTGGGCTGTCACAGTGGTTCCAGAACGCCTTCTCTCATCTGCAGGAATGGGAGGAAATAAGAGCTTTGACAGTGTGTCTGGTCCTTGTCAGTTGCCTAGCACTCTGGTGCATATGCAGGATGCATGCCCGCCAACATTGCACTCAGGCCTTTATGGTGCAAGCATTTGCTGCACTGGAGACTGGGCAATCTCCTCATGTGTGGCTTGGCATGATAGAGAAGTAGTCAATGACGGGTATAGATCCTCCGTTCACTTGGCGGACCAAGGCCATGACACTAATGTGCGTCCGTTTCCCCTTCCTTGGCATGGTGAGAATGGCATATACTCAGATATTACCTGCCATAAGGCATGGGGACCTGCAAGGGGTATAGGACAAGGCACTGCAGGGGGAGGGCCTGATTGTCCGACTCTGAGTCCCCCAAGAAGTAAACCTGTTTGCATAGAGGTTGATGTCGGAAACTCTCTTGTTCACTGTATGTTGGGGATGCCCACAGACAGCAGATCAGGACCTCTCTCTCCTCCTCAAAAAGACATCTTGACAGGCCAATGTGGCCCCAGGAGGATCAGGTCAATGCTTCCCCCCTCTGGTTAATGCCCGCTTCCTCTGGGGACCCAAGCTTACCTGTATATGAAGTTAAGTTATTAAGTTTACATTAGCTTCAGTCCATGGTTTACCTAATAGAATTTCATAGGAGTGAAATATTCAATTGCTAAATCTGGGCATTGCAAGATCCTTATACAATATCTTGGGATACTAACTGATGGCCATGGTAACAAGCTATAACTTGCCTCTTTGCAGCATTTTAGAAGAAATGGGTGACAAACTGTCCTAGCTGAATCCAGTCTGGCATCATATATAAAGGTTTTTCAACACAATTAGTTTTACTTGATACTTGGGAAGCCTATGATACTTTGATCTAGTACTATTTGATGCTACTATTGTGGCACGAAATCTCAATAATTGTTAATTATGTGTAAAATAAATGGGATAAAAATTCCCAGATAGCAGAGAAAACATTATTTCTTAGATTGTTCCAGAACTGTAGAATTTGAGTCAGTAGATTGAGTATGGTGAACCCAACTTTGCAAATGTCATTATTATCCAATGCTTTATTAGTTAGAATAGATGAAGGGGAAAAACCCACCCTTCTTCTCCTCTTCTATCCTTCTTACTTCTCTCTTTCTGTCCTTCCCACCATTCCTCTCTCTCCTAAGCTAAGTAAACCAGCATAGCTATCCTGGTGATGAAACATCATAGATCTGGTCCTCAGAGCATTTAGACTAAGGAAAAAAAAAATATCATTGTCTTTTCTAGATGGGAGAATGGCAAAGTAGAAGGATCCAGAGGGTCCTAGAAACCTACAAGTAGAACATTATGATAGGCAGATTTGGGCCCAGGGGTCCTGCTCTAACTAAGGCACCAGCCAAGGACAATACAGGCGGTAAACCTTAAACCCCTACCCAGATCTAGCCAATGGACAGAACATTCTCCACAGTAGAGTGGAGAGTGGGATATGACTTTCTCACATACTCTGGTGCCTCACCTTTGACCATGTCCCCTGGAGGGGGAGATCTGGTGGCACTCAGAGGAAGGTCAGCAGGTTACCAAGAAGAGACTTGATGCCCTATGAGCATATACAGGGGGAGGTAATCCCCCTCAGGAACAGTCATAGGGGAGGGGAGTAAGGGGAAAATGGGAGGGAGGGAAGAATGGGAGGATACAAGAGATGGGATAACCATTGAGATGTAACAAGAACAAATTAATAAAGTATAAAAAAAAAGATTTCTACTATTTTCTTTCTTCAGCATAGAGAGCGAAAATGTGGGACTTCTTTTTTAAATTAATTCATTTATTCACTTACATCCCAGTCATTGGTCTCTCCCTCCTCCCCACTCAGTCCCACCCTCCTTATCCCTTATCCCCCATATTCCTCAGAAAACAGTCGCTTTCCTCCCTTACCCATCCCAGCTCATCAAATAGCATCATGACTGAATTTTTCATCTCCCCCTGTGTCCAGGCAGGCCAGTCATCCCATGGGGAAGTGATAAAAAAACAGGTAGCAGAGTCCATGTCAGAGACAGCCCTTGTTCCCCTTGCTAGTGGACCCACGTGAAGCCTGAGCTGCCCCTCCACACTGAAACTCCATTGCTCTGCCTCATGTTTACTGCATTTCTCTGAGCAATCCTTATAGAGAATTTGAAAGTCATAAAATGATGCTATTGATAGCTATGCGTGTTTTCAGACAGTGAGCATAAAAGCTTAAGTTTATGCTTGTCATTTTTAAAATTAAATAGTATTTAAGGTGGTAACTTTTCATATTTTGTTTTGGAAGGACAAGAAGGCATCTAAGGCAGCAATAAGATAAACTCGCTGTAATCTAGAAGGAAGAAGTACATGTGTGGTAATCAAAAATTCAGAACACAAAGCTTTATTTCTCAAAAAGCTCCCAGGGAGCAGACTTTTCCTCTTGCTTGCTAATGATACTTTCCTCTCATTAAACACTTGTATCCTCACATTTTGGTTTCTACTGCCCAGAGCCAAATGAATAATCCTAATTGTCTTACTATCTCTATTTAACTCATGAGTATTTTTGCCAAAGGTCTAACAATACCAACAACTCATTTTATGCCATTACACATAAAGGCAGGGTTATAATAAACAAGCAGTCATTTATTTAAGTGCTTCTGGATACTCATTTAAGAAGCAAGTGTGTGTAATCTAGTTTCTTCTGGAGTGTATGTGTGCATGATTGCATGCGTGTGTGTGTGTGTGTGTGTGTGTGTGTGTGTGTGTGTGTGTGTGTGTGTATGTGTGATATTTCATTGGGTTGGTGAGATAGCTTAAGAGTCTTTTCTTGAGTGTTATGTAGGTAGTAAATCAGTATTTCTATCAAGGTATCAGAGATAACAGGCAGAGTTTTCAGCAAAGCTTACTTCTTTCTAAATATTGATAAAGATTTGCCATAAATACAAAGTTGGGAAGGAGGAGAATTAGCAAACTTGTTGAGAGGAGGTAGTAGATAAAAGTAGAATAGAGAGATATGAAAGGCACAGCTTCTCCTGGGGAGACTGCAGGGGCTGAGGTACTTGCTTTACAAGATGGCACTATATGTTTCACAGGCATTGCAGTTTTGGTTTTCTTTTTGTATTTAATTTTTTAAAAACTTAATATAATTACAATCATAACTATACTGTATTTATATAATTTCCCTCTTCCTCTCTCTCTCTCTCCTTCAAATCCTTCCCCACTCCTGTGTCTCTTGGACTACTGGTTTCATCTTCCTAAGTGTGTGTGTGCATGCATGCGTGTGTGTGTGTGTGTGTGTGTGTGTGTGTGTGTGTGTTTGGAGAGCCCTAAATTAGTGAAGTCCTGAATGAATCTGCATTTTGTTTATGGGCAAAAGTAGGTCAAGAACCCAGGGCCACAGAGTCAAGGGAAATAGCAAATCTCCCCATTGAAGATGAAACTGAGGCTCAGAGTGCTAGCACAACCTTCCTTAGGTCTATAGGTGAATGCTGAAACTGTGAGCAGAAAATGGCCAGCATGGCTCTCTCTGCCCTCTCCAGAATATTAATGGACAAAAGACTGCTCCAAAACTGGATCTGCTCCTACACAGATTAACAAATTATGCCTCCTTTTTCTGCTACATAAAGTTAACTCTGCCTCCTTGTTTTTCTGTATCTAATAACCTGATTTTCTTATTCAGCTGATTATAATAATCTTGTTCCTCTGTTTAGCTGTTTATAATAAACACGCTGAGCTTCCAGAGTGTTGTATAAATTGATGATATGGCTGCTTCAACAGATGCTTAAGGGGAAGGTTTATATTGTAGATATGTGGGGAAAAAACAGCCATAGGCATCTGGAAGAGTCTGTAGCAGCAGAGAATGAAGTAGACTGCACCTGGCCAGCAGACTGGGCTGAGCCAGGAGAAACAGGAGCTGAATACAAGGAAGGAGGGGGAGAGATAGACAAGGCAAAGTGAATGACGAGAGGACTAAGCTAACCAAGAAAGAGCACAACCAAAACAGCTGTTATATGGGGGAATGGATAGCTTGTGGGCGGTAAGCTCCTGGCCTGGAAGAAGTCTATAATGAGGTGGAGAGAAGAACTAAAGAGTCAGGATGCCAACATGGACTCTGTAATCTGTAACTGGCTCTTGTGATATTGAGACAACCTGTGCTTTGGTGTGGAAATATATAACACAGATAGACATTTATCCCTCCTTGGGTAAAAGGGAACCAGCTTCACAAATTCCTAAGGTATTGTTGGATTTTTTTTTTCTAAATGTCAGAATTTATTAAAATGGACTTTACTTTGGACTAGACATTTTCTTCATCAGAGACTAGTTTATCTGATGCCAGTTTTTCTTTGTGTTTGTGTCTTTGTATTTCTTCTTGACTACATCTGGAATCACCTAAAGCCAAGAAGCATGGCACTCATAGGAAAGATTTTCTTACTCAGATTATTTCCTGCAGAAAGATCCACCCTAAATCTGGGCCACATTTTCCTGTGGCATAAGCAATGAAATGGCATAGAAGAAGGAAATGGCTTTCTGCCTGCTTGGCCTTATTCTCACTGGGATGTTAGTCTATCCTGTTACTGACAGTGTCTGCAAAATGCCTCATCTGAGGATTCAAAGCTCTTCAGGACCCCTCCAGCAGCACAGTACCAGATTTGGACTGCTGAGACAACCAGCCCCTTGTGCTGATCAACTACTGTATTACTGACATTCATATGAGACAGACACTGCTGGACTTCCTGGACTACATCCTATAAGCCATGCAAATAAAATCCCCCATTTAATATTACATATATTACATATCAACTGTCCAATTATTCCAATTAGTTAGAAAAAATACATGCCTAGTACTACAAAACTAGGCATCTGTGCACAGTTAGAAATGTCATATTCTAGAGGAGAACCTATTATTCCCATTTCCCTAAGTAAATATAACTTGCCATTGTGCCTAATATCTATCTTTGTGTAAGCAAATATTGTAGCTTTCATTCCTCATCCAGTGTAAGCTACCACAGGACTCCATAAAATATGTTCTTCACTCAGCAGCTACAGGCCACTACAGAGATGTATGGATGTATAGATGTAGTGGTTAATTCTAGGGCAGTCAGTCTTAAGGGTTACTTCTACATCAAATGGCTTCTACTTAAGTTTCAATAAGCATCATGGAAGAAAAGAAGGATAGACTGTAAAAGGCAGGACTAGGGCAGTTGTTACAAGATGGTGTCCTACAGACATGACATGGATAGTTTACTGCCAAAATATCAAATATATATATAACCATTTTAGAGTCAAGTTCTAGGAAGTACTTTCACATTTTCAGAATAGTCCCCACATTCTTCCTATACAGAAAAGATTATTCAATCTCTTTTCAGGTACCCCCAAAAATATGTTATTTAAGGAAGAAGTTATATCATAAACTTAATATTTTCTTTTAAAAAAAAGCATTCTTATGAACAGTAAGAAAAACTTTAATACTTTAATGTATCTGGGTATACTAGTGACTGTAAAAACTTTCTTTTGTTCACTTTTTACATATTTAATACATTTCCTTTCCTCCCAGGAGGTCTTCCCATGTCCCTTTCTTTCAAGTCCTCAAATAAATACCACTCTCAGATTGATAGGTGTTTTTTGTTATTAATTTTATACACATTGTATACAAAAAATTTAAAAATGTAGTTTATGTGTACATAGTTTTAGAGTTGAAAAGTTTGTATTGAATAAATAATCAGAGAACTCATCTCTGAGAGGAGCTAAGTCTTTCCCTCTCAGCACTCATTGGTTACCTATAGCTTTTGTCTAGGGATGAGATTCTGAGAAACTGCCCTTCTTAAATGTCAGCATGTCTATGGGTAATACAATTGTTCCTGTATTGTTTATGCAACGCTATCTAAGACAAGCAGCAGCACAGCAGGATTCCTGGTATTCTGGCATTATAATATTTTTTCCCATCTTCTATAATGTTTCCTGGGCTATAGATATAGGAGCTTTGATACTGATATATCCATTGGCTGTCCCAAATGCATTTATATATGCAAGGTGTCCAGTTATTGCTTTCTTTACTGGTCTCCATTTACTCTTGAGAGATGATTCTTATGAGGGAAGTTAGACACATTCATCATGTGAGTATAAAGATAAGATTTCAGAATGTAGTTAATAAATGATGCTTGTCTAGCCAAGTGGATGTAGTAGTTTCTCATTTGGAAAGCTACTAACCCGCAATCCTGGCATACTCAGATAATCAAGTTTACTCCTTCTCAATTCTCTGAGAAAATTGAAGACCAGGTAGCTTAGTTTTACAATGCAGCTTAATTGTTTAGGAGTTAAGATATTTTTAGGTCTAGATAGGTGTTCTAAGTTTATAATGACAATGTGTGATGGAGATTGACTTACATTCAGAAATTTAGATGCACCAAGATTGGAAAGATGTCTTCTCCAAGGCTGTCAAATACAAATAGCCAAAACACTGAAAACGTAAATTTATATAATTCCTGATTGTGTCACATTTCTTCTTGCCATAGGTAATCTATTGTGTATATGTGTAATAATATAAACGTATAGGTACAAAAATGAAATAATTTAAAAAATAGGTTCTCTTTACAATCTGTGTCCCTGCTTGCTAGTCCTCAGTAATTGGCCAGGTTTCTGGTGCCAAGCCTCTTTCACTTATCGGGTGGAATTTAAATCCAATTAGTCAGTTATTGGTTACTGTGGTGGTTTATATAAAAATGTCCCCATAGGCTCATAGGGAGTGACATTATTTGAAATGATGAGGACATGTGGCGTTATTAGAATATGTGCCTTGGTTGGAGAAACTGTCTCACTGGGGCTTAGGAATGTGAGAAGCCCAAGCTGGGCCTATGTCTCACTTTCTGCTGTATGCTAATCCAGATGTACAACTCTTAGCTAACTCTCAGGCACTGCGTCCACCCGTGTGTCACTACACTTCCTGCCGTGGTGACGATGGGCTAACCTCTGAAACTGTAAGCTATCCCAAATTAGATGTTTTTCTTTATAAAGGTTGCCATAGTCAGGGTGTATCTTCACAGCAACAGAACACTGCCTCACAGAATTACTTTCAACACGTGAGTGCCACTACTGCACCATTACATCCACAATGTTCATAGATATTGCAGCTGTCTAGAATTATGGATTGTTTCCCTCCCTTGGCAGTTTGCATACTACTGTCAGGTAGTATGGAAGTTAGATAGCAGTAAGGTGCCTTTCAGAGTAGGGACAGTTCAAATAACCTAAGTACTTTGTTCTAGGTATAGAAGGTTACCTTCAACTCTGAGAGGCATTCAACATCAATAGCTTTATGCTATGTTATTTGAGGGGTCACATGGATTACTCTGGACAACCACCTATAAGGAAGTTTCTTGTGATTGGTACTGGGGTCTCTGATAATCTGTTGGTCCTCTGGGGAGTGTTCTCAGAACAAATTGCATAACTTTATCTATGATGCATGCATATATATGCACGCGTGTGTGTGTGTGTGTGTGTGTGTGTGTGTGTGTGTGTAAAGGTTGTTTTCTATTTTAAGTAAATATACAAAAATGTGATTCCCTGAGTCTTTATTAAACAATCTACATGTTCCTTGTCTCTGGTTAGTCCTTTCCTTCTGTAATGAATTCTTCACTCTCCTCAGTTAGAATGCCAAACTACATTTCAAAGTTATATTGTAAAGCAGTGATAGGCTTTTCTCAGCTTCTAGCGTATTTTTGAAAGAGAGGTGTCTTTTATAGGACAGAAAGATTTTGAAGACACTGTGTAGGCAAGGATTACCTTGAACATCTGATCCTCTTAGTTCTACCCCTTAAGTACTAGGATTAAGGGTGTTATCCATCATGCCTTTTTTTTTTTTTTTACAGGATGGTGGATATCAAGCACAGCCACTGGTGTACACTGGGCAAGCATTCTACAAATTGAGCTTGATTCCAAACCCTCAATTTTTTTGTTTTGGGTTTCGTGAATTAATAGACTCAATTTTGCAGCATATTCTACATTTTGTTATTTTTAAACTATCTTAACAAAAATATTTTTATTTAAATATTTGACACATATCTTAAGATAAGCTATTCATAGTATCCTGATTCTCCAACAAGGTAAGATCTTTCTCATTTACTGTTTTGCTGCTAGGTACTAAATGAAAATTATCAGGAAAAAACATATCTACATGATAAAATGTCACTAGCCAATTATTAAAATCATTTTCTGAGTATTTCTATTGCAGCAATTCACCCAAGTTGCTAACATCTCTTTTCTATATATTTTCAATTATTTTAAAGATACCCCCCTGTTTTATCTTCTATTTTCTAACTTAGACATTAGTCTCCTTAGCTAAGATCTTAGTATGTGCTATTTGCAAATGTTGTCTGCTCCTTGAGGGTGTACTTCTGAGGAGATTATATTTTTGTTATAGTTTGGACCCTTGGGGCTTCAATGTTTTTGTTGTTGTGTGACAAACAAAGGCATGAGCTGTGTCCTGTGTCGTGGAGCTTCACCTGCGGTACTCAGTCTCATTTCAAAGAACATGAACTCATTCTCTATAGTTCCTGACAACTGTCAAAGCCAGATCTGCACAGTTAAGTGTCAACTCTGCCTTAGAGAGAATGATTTTCAGATGTCAGTTTTTTTCAGGTCAAACACATAAATAATATACAAAATACTCATGGAGGAAATAACTAGATATATTGAATAAAGGAAAACATTGAAGTGTTCAAAGTATCAGAGTGTAGTGGGAAGATATGAGTTTAATTATGACAGGCACATAATGAAATGATGAATATAACAGATACGAGCCAGAAAAACACATGTACAAACATGCCCAAATAAAGTGTATGAAATCAGATCTTCCCCAGAGAAAATGGACACCTATTTGACAACAGAGAAGAAACATGAAGATACATTTTGTTTACACTGAAAATAGATGAATCATAGAATCTGTTTCAATTAATTTTACATTTCAGAGTTGTATCATCCAGGCTCCTGTTGATAAAGTATCTGATAAAATTTAAAGAAGTTATTACTGCATAGGAAGAAGGAAACACTTTCTCTAAATGCTCACACTAAGTTGTTTTATGAATGATAAGGTACAATTATCATCCTCCTTCATTAAGATGTTGTTTTCAGTCAATGCAGTATTTAAGGTACAGTGACTCAATATGAAATTACTTCAACAGAGTTGTGACATAATAACAGGATGACTAAAAATCAGTCTATAATTTATGTCTGAAGGGTTTTTAAATGAAATATTTCATGATCTATTTTTTAAGCCTTAAGATATTTACTATCTATATAACCATATATCTTTTAGAGGCATGCCAACTCAATAACAGAAAATAAGTTTACTTTAAACATACAAACAAATAAACAACAATGACAACAAAAAGTGTAGAAAGCATCTCACCATGGAACCTGGAGTATGCCACAGAATGTCCCACATATCCCTTTGCCCATACCTTTTCACTTGCAATTGTTTATTGCAATGAACGACTGGTCTGACTCAGGATCTCTGGTTTCTGTGACACCATCCATATTAGATCATCACCAGTTATCCTGTGGTTGCCCTGTATCATGGAGATCCTGCAGCTTTGGGACAGAAGAACTAGCCCTTTCAAACACCCCAACCATTTGTAGATGATATAGATTTTGAGGTGGGCCAAGGTAGAGCCTTGAATCTGCGCCTGAGTGGTAGCTGACCTGATCAGCTTGTCTGTTCTCCCTTATAGACACCAACAGGGTGCACTCTTCAGCAATGCTCCAGCTAGGCCATCCAATGTCACCATTGGCAGGAGACAGGATCAGTTCTCTTGCTCTCATCTACACCCAAGACTCCAGAGGCAGCTCCACTGTGCTGCCCAATCGAGGCCCACTACCCCACTTACTGCAGCCTGTGATGGGCGGGGCCACCTCTTCTGCTATCACAGGCTGTGGCTGGCTCACTTGTGACTTCGTCCTCAGCAGCTCCATTGGGTGAGATCCAGGGTCTACTCTCCCAAGTCCTAAAGCCAGTAAGGGGGCAGGACTAGCTCTCCTGCTCTTATGACCCCTGTGTCACCTCTCCAGGCCATGGTGGGTGGTAAGGAGGTATGAAGAGTGCACCACCCATACCATCTTATGCCAGACAAGTGGCAAGGCCAGCTCTCCTGCACCCTCACCCATGAGGCTGGCTGACCTGCCCTCCTGCCACCAGGCTCACTCTCCTGAGGGCTGCTGGCTCACTGGTTCTCATGACCTCATTGCCAGTTCTTCTGACTGCCACAGATGGTGAAGGGCAGGGGTGAAACATAACCTGATTCCTTAATAATACTTTTATTTACATTTAAACCTTGAAAGAAATAAGTCCCGCTTGCATGAGTATGTGAGACTCTGATCTTGTGATGGTGATAGCTATATTTTCTACTGTTACTTGAAAGTCTATATAATAAACAACAAATATATCTTCAGGTCTAATAGTCATTGAACAAGAAAGTAAAAAGTCCTTCATTTTACTTGCATTTGTACCCAGAAGGTCTCACAGTGAAATCAGGAAGACCCATTTCTCAGTCTCCACTACAATGAAATTGGGAAGTGACTATTAATTAAACAATTAATTAGATTACTTTACATCCTCTTTGTTGTCCCCTCCCTTCCTCCTCTCCTTCCAGTCCATTCCTCTTCCTCATTAACCCTCCCCTACGCCTCAAAAGAGGGAAGCACCCAATCAACCCACAGAAGCACATCAGCTCACTTCATGAGCATGTCCTCTTGCCCTGTGCCTTGGTGAGGCAGCCCCTCCAGGGAGAAGTTATAAAAAAAAAAACAGGCAATAGCTTGTCACAGAGATTCCCCCACTCATAGTTTCTCTTCTCTCCGTGGCCCTCCCTCCACCAACCCCTGCTCTCCCCAGGTCTGATCTTCACTCTTATTTTCTCTGCACTCCGTGTGCTAACTTGATCCCCCACTTCAACCACTACCTCTGTCTATTCTATTTCCCTTTCTGAGTCTTATTTGAGCATCCTCCCTTGGGTCCTCCTTGTTACTTATCTTCTTTGGGTCTGTACATTATTGTATGTTTATCCTTTGGTAAATGCCTAAATTCTTCTTATAACTGAGTATATTCCCTGTGTGTCTTTCTGGGTCTGGGTTACCTCACTCAGGATGATCTTTTCTAGTTCCATTCATTGCTTGCAAATTTCATGGTTTCCTTGTTTTTAATAAGTGAGTAGTATCCCACTGTATAAACGCACCACAGTTTCTCTTTCCGTTCTTTAGTTGAAGGACATCTAGGTTGTTTCTATATTCTGATTATTACAAATAAAACAGCTATGGACACAGTTGAGCAAATGTCATTGTTGTGTGGTGTAACATCTTTTGGATATAATTGCAGAAGTGGTATAGCTGGGTCTTGAGGTACAGTTATATGAAGGGGACTATAGCTAAGACTTCCAGTAGCAGGGTCCATGGAGACTAAGGGGTACACCCTTTAGCCAGACAAGACTCCTAGTAGAGGGAGGAGAACAGCAACTTACCCCCCACACACAGAAAACACACACACACACACACACACACACACACACACACACACACACACACACAAAGCCCACAAAACACCAACTTTGATCCAAAGCTTACCCTGCGGACATATAGGGATAAAAATAGAACAGATAGATCAGGAATTGAGGGAATATCCAACTTTTCCTTGCCCAACCCAAGACCCACTCCATAGAAGAGAGCCAACCCCTGACACTATAAATGATACTCTGCCATGCTTAAAGACAGGAGCCTCCACCCAGCAGTACCTCAAAACAGATGCTGAAACCCAAAGCCAAATATTAGGTGAAGCTCAGGGAGAATGTGGAAGAGTGAGGACAAGGATAGAAGGCAGTGGAGAAAATCTCCACAAGAAGGCCAACAGAGCCAACCATCCATGGCTCAGAGGGGCCTGTGGAGCCTGAAGCACCAACCAAGGACAATGCATGGATTGGGCCTAAGTCCTTTACATAGATGTAGTCATGGGCAGCTCAGGCTTCATGTGGGGCCACTAGTAAGAGGAGTGAGGGCTGCCTCTGAAATGGACTCAGTTGCCTGCTTTTCAGTCACTTCCCCCTGATGGGGGGAATAAGGGAAAAGTAGAGACTCCATCTTGATGTGACTTGATGAGCTAGGGTGGGTGATGAAGGGAGCTCCCCTTTTCTGAGTAGTAGGGATGGGGGTATGAGGAAGGGAGTGTGGGACTAAGGGGAGGGAAGGGAGGGAGCTATGACTGGGATGTAAAGTGAATAAATAAATTACTTAATAAATCAAGAAAAGAAAGAAAGAAGAATAAAACAAAGAAGAAAGAGGACGAATGAAAAGCAGGCAACAGAGTCTATCAGGGTGTACTCCTTACTTGGGACCCACATGAAGAATGAGCAGCCCATCAGCTATATCTGTGTAGAGTGCCTAGGTCCAGTCCATTCCTGGTCTTGGTTGATGCTTTAGTCTCCCTAAGCCCTCCTGGTCCCTAGTTAGTTAGCTCTGTTGGTCCTCTGTGGAGCTCCTATTGCCCTCCTTCTGTCCTTACCTTCACTTTTCCACATTCTCCTTGAGCTTCCCCCCAATGTTTGGCTGTGAGTCTCGGGTGGAACCTCTCAGAGAATACTATCCTAAGCTCCTGTCTTCAAGCATAGCAGAGAAGCATTACTGAGGTAAGGGTTGGCTCTGTCCCAGCTATTTGTATAAATGTGGCTATTTCTAAATGAGTTGCAGCTAAATCTATCCTAACCACACAAGCCCGTCAATGAGTCATGCCTTTCCTACTTCTGCAAAGCCCTATAAAGCTAAACTTAAGAAATAGCAAGCATGGTCACATAGTGGATGTCACTATTTTTAATAAAGGGCATTTTGAGAAACTTCTCTAGTAATGGCTTCTAGAAATGATATGTTTTCTACACAAGAAACAGAAGGGGGCTGGAGAGATGGCTACATGCATAGGAGCACTGTTTGCTCTTCCAGAGGTCCTGAGTTCAATCCCCAGCAACCACACGGTGGCTCACAACCATCTCTGCTGGAATCTAATGCCCTCTTCTGGCATACAGGTGTTTATGCAGATGGAGCACTCATACATAAAATAAATAAATAAAATCTTAAAAAGAAAGAAAGAAAGAAAGAAAGAGGCAAGCAGTTTTCACTGCTAAAATGTGAGGTTATTTGTTTCATCACAAGGCAGGTAGACATTCCCCTACCACATGAGTGTTTTCTTCAGTATTGAGCAGTTGCGAGTATGTCACATGTGGCCCATGACCAAAGGTCAATAGAAGAGGCTAACTCAGGCAAATCCTGCTTCCCAGGTCTCTTTTATTTATCAATAACCACTAGGCTATTTCAAATGATAATTTCATTCTTCCTGAAAGTATATACTAAGAAATGATTGATTCTGTGGTCCTTGTTATATAATCAGTTTTTAATCATACTTTCATTGTCAAGGTGAAAAAGGAAGGCTTTCATCTTCCCCACTTTTAACTAAATGATTAAGTACCATCAGTGTCATAATGTCTTGCAAGTGACAGAGTCATCGCTATATGCAGACAGTACATCCATTTTAGGATCATATTTCTATCACTTTCGCAAGTAAGTGATATCCATGAGAAAATCATATTGTGCTTCCAACTAATAAGTATGTGAACTTCATAAAGATTTCATTAAGGCAGGTCTCTTCCAAGAAGCACAGAAGATATGAATACGCGTATTCCTCCATGGACCTCACCAGCCAAGTATATGCTAAATACAAACAGCTTAGTCCTGTTCAATTACAACATATCCCTTAGCAATAATTGGACATGTTTACAAAGATTAGGTATGCGAGGAAATACCCACATAAAGAACTGAGGTTTGCTTAATCTTTGTAAATAATGCAGTATGCTTTGCAATGCTATGAGAATTCTACTTATAAAACCATCAGCATTAACATTTCTGTTTGATTACACATTAAAATATTTGGATGTATCCTTACCATTGTCTTAGCATAAACTGAAGTGATTTTTCCTGCTAGTGTTGGCATGTTCTATATTAGCCAGTCTTGCATTTATCATGAAATTAACCAATTATATTATAGAGAGATTTTATCAAGAACAAAATTTGCAGTTTGGAAAAAGCAATCTAAATAGAGTGATACCCTTGAATTGGGCCTCCACTGGGGTGCCACATCTTGATGAGAACATACATCAGGGCCAAATGCCAAGTTGTCTTGAATGAGAGAGTAGAGTGAAAGTATACAGCCCTGAGGAAACTCTACAGACCCTTTTGTGGGATCACCTCCAATAATATAAGTACCTCTAATAAGGTCTCACCTCTGCAATATTTACTGTACTTTCAAAAAACACTGTGCTCAGAATTAAGCTATTACATATGAGCTTGTGAAGACATTCTCCCAAGTTATTTGAACACACACACACACACACACACACACAAACATGCACTTCCAAAATATTGTATGTAATGTCATGAAATAATTTTAATCTAGGTAGAAGTGTATTAATCACAGATGAAACAAAAGAAGAGAGAAAAATATTACAGAAAATTGCCTGAAAGAATAACTTTTCACCCCAACATTACTGAGTCTTAAGTACTTTATTACTATACTGGCTTATTTACCCTAAGACATAAAACACTGTCTTCACCTCTGCTATCTGGAAACTTAAAGTTAATAAGGGTTTTACAGAGGAGCATGAAACAACATACTTATTTTTTCCTGGGTTGAATGTTCTTGAAAAATATTTTTTTTTATTTTTTATTAATTTATTCTTGTTACATCTCAATTGTTATCCCATCCCTTGTATCCTCCCATTCTTCCCTCCCTCCCATTTTCCCCTTATTCCCATCCCCTATGACTGTTCCTGAGGGGGATTTCCTCCCCCTGTATATGCTCATAGGGTATCAAGTCTCTTCTTGGTAACCTGCTATCCTTCCTCTGAGTGCCACCAGCTCTCCCCATTCAGGGAACATGGTCAAATATGAGGCACCAGAGTTCGTGTGAAAGTCATACCCCACTCTCCACTCAACTGTGGAGAATGTCCTGTCCATTGGCTAGATCTGGGTAGGGGTTTAAAGTTTACTGCCTGTATTGTCCTTGGCTGGTGCCTTAGTTTGAGTGGGACCCCTCGGCCCAAATCTGCCTATCATAATGTTCTACTTGCAGGTTTCTAGGACCCTCTGGATCCTTCTGCTTTGCTATTCTCCCAGGCTTCTCTCATCTACAGTCCCAATAGAATGTCCTCCCCTCTGTCCCAGTTTCCTGGTAAGTGAAGGCTTTCATGAGACATGCCCCTTGGGCTAGTATGCTGATATAAGTGAGTATATACCATTTGAGTCTTTCTGCTTCTGGGTGAACTCACTCATTATGATCATTTCTAGCTCAATCCATTTGTCCACAAATTTCAGGAATTCTTTGTTTTTAATAGCTGAGTAGTATTCCATAGTGTATATGTACCACAGTTTCTTCATCCATTCTTCTACTGAGGGACACTTAGGCTGTTTCCAACAGAGGAATATCAAATGGCTGAGAAACACTTAAAGAAATGCTCAACCTTGTTAGTCATCAGGGAAATGCAAATAAAAGCAACTCTGAGATTCTATCTTACACCCATCAGAATGGCTAAGATCAAAAATTCAAGTGACACCAAATGCTAGCAAGGATGTGGAGGGAGAGGAACACTCCTTCATTGCTGGTGGGAATGCAAACTAGTATAGCTACTTTGGAAATCTATCTGGTGCTATCTCAGAAAACTGGGAATAGGGCTTCCTCAAGACCCAGCTATTCCACTCCTTGGAATATACCCAGAAGATGCTCCAGCACACAACAAGAAAATTTGCTCAACCATGTTCATAGCAGCCTTATTCATAATAGCCAGAACATGGAAACAGCCTAAGTGTCCCTCAGTAGAAGAATGAAAAAATAATTTTAACATAGCATTTTTAGAGAAATATTCTATATTAACCAATCAATTATATTAGAAATCTCTCTGTATTTACGTAGTAATTCCTTCACTTTCATGAGAAACATATGAAATATCAATAGAAAAATGGAAGAGAAATATGTATCTACATATTTATATAAAATACAAGTATATAATTTGTGGAGAAAATATAGAGTTCCTTTAGTTATGTTTTACTTATTTGACAGAAGGTCTGATTTATCTTAGTTGGGCCTGAAACTCATTATGTAGCTTAAGATAACTTTAAACTACTCAAGCCTGCACTTTCCAGTGCAGGATTTCATGTGTATACCACCATGCCAGGCCTTTGTGGTGCTGGATATCAAAGAAAAAACTTTGTAAAGAAAGCACTAGACCAACAGAGCTACTTCCTACTCCCCCAGCAGAAATAAAATATTCTAACACACTGCTTTTTCCTTAGTAGCTGGTCATTCATCAGAACATATGAGACTCAACAAATCTCAAAGCAAGTACATATTCATAGCGTTCTTTGTATGAGGTGTTGTCCTATATACCAGATTGAAAGAAGATTGTATAATTTATTAATAAAACCTATTATGAATATTATAATGTTTACAACTTACAAATAAATTAATTTAAGTCATTTTCCTGAGGACATATATTAAGTACAATATAAAAGATTAAAATCTCAAAGGTTAGAATCTATGAAATCAAATTCCACAGTCATGTCTGAATCACTGTCCTATAGAGGTTTAATAAAACTAAATCAATTCTCCACTCTGAACTTGAAAGCAGTTGAAACAGCTACAGAATAGCAATGCTATCAAGGTGTGCAGTATGAAAAAATAGTGTTAGTGGAGACAGTGCCTCATGGATAGCAGAAACAGATCCTTGTCTGGATGGTGACTCAATATCCTTGATATGCTACTTCTCCAATATGAAGTGCTTGTAAAGTAGGACAGTGCACTGTGTTACAGGTGATGGGAATGGTCAGAAAAATGTCAAGGACAGAATCATAGGACTTTTTCTCCTGAGTTTCTGTTACCAAGTATGTCAAATGGAAGGAGGAGAGCAGAATGGAATCTCTATTGGATTTTACATTACAAAGAAATTGGAATTCCCAAGAAGCCAGATTCCCCCTGCATATCTAACAAAGCATTTACAGAAAGAAGAAAAAGCACTCACAAATATTTTAAAGATTACGTTCTGATTATTTATATGTTTAAATTTATAAAATAGATTTAAAATTTATTGTAAAAATTAAATAAAAATTCTACATAGCTATGAACTACTTTTTCCTGAATATTGAAAACACTAAATTGGGCACAATTAAGTAGTCCAGCAGATAAAGGACCTTGATATGAAGCTGGAGTCCAGAATCCCATCCCCAGAAACCCGAAAAGAAGAGGGATGACCAACTAATTCTGATTCTTCTGACCTCCACATGAGTATGATCATGTGTGCACATACATGCCTTCCCTTCCACATGTTTATGCACCCCCACACACAAGGAATTAAGCAAATGTTAAAAACCTTAATAACAAAAACAACTACCACAATGAGAGCATTAACCATATGACATGCTACTAAGTAAGTTGCAGAGTGGCTCTTGGTGTCAGCACTGCTTCGACACCCCTCCCTTCTTCATTTCTTTCTGTCTTGAATTAATAACAACTAAAGGTTTAAGCAGGAAGTGAGAAAAGAAATGTGGAACAGATTGGTGTAACGAAATGGGAACCAAAACTAAAGGTGTATGAACAAGCCTCTGAAAACATATTTGTTTTCAGTTTTTTTTAAAGAGTATAAGTTTTAAAAAGAGTAGGAATGCTACATCATTCTACCAATAACTTTCTAGTGATCACACATGCAATAGCAGAATGGCTGATTATTGGGGTAAGCCATTATGCTCTTGATTGGGTTTCACATATGATTCACTGGAAATTTTCTACCTAGTAATAAAAACTTAAATAAAATTGCTTCACCAAGGAGATAATTCCCCACAGAGAGAACCATTAAAAAGGAGAAGACCAGGCATGCAGTAGCACATGCCTGTAGTCCCAGCACTCGGGAAAGCAGAGGCAGGTGGGTGTCTGTGAGTTCAAGGCCAAGCTGATCTACAAAATGAGTCAAGGACAGCCAAGTCTACACAGAGAGACCCTGTCATGAAAAACAAAACAAAAAAGAAAGAAAGAAAGAAAGAAAGAAAGAAAGAAAGAAAGAAAGAAAGAAAAGTGGGAGAAAATCTATTGGTAATGCTGTCAAACTCTTTTCTTCACGCTTACAGACAGATTTGTACTGCTTTCTACCTTAAATTGCAGTGAAATAGTGCTTAATGCAGACACTCATAGTTGTTCAAGGTGCTGGGAATAAGAAACTATGAGTGTTAAGCCATAGGCAGAGCATTTCTATGAATCACAATCTCCACCCCTAAAGTTCAATGAATATCAAGGAAGAAGGGTCAGAAAGAAAGTATTAGAAGATGAGGACAGGAGTAGTGCCATGGCATTTGAAAAAAATATCCCACAGCAGCTGTGTTTACCTGAACAAGATCTTGTTAAGATTAACAAGTTACAAATGCTAGCAAGACTCAGGAGGGTCTACTAAGGCCAGAATTATTGGTATCAGATGGATGGTGGTGAATAGAGATTAACTTTTCTTTGTGGAAAAGGTAAGTTGTCAATGCCCAAGTAGAGGGTCCTACAACTGTTTGCATATTGGAAGCCTAAATGACTCAGTAGTTTAAAATAAATACGTAAGATATGAAATTGGGAAAGCTACATGTTCTGTGAGTTTAAGGGAGAAGTGGAAGGGTCAAGGGACTGCTAGATATGATGATTAGAATACATTTTATACATACATAAAAATTTTTAAAGAATAAAAAATGCTATTGAATTACAATGGCCATAGGTACATTAGTAAGTGGCCAGTGACTAAATAATAACAAATAAGTCATGGCTCAAATTCAAATACCAAAATCACTCCAAGACATCAAACACACCTAATCACATACATTACTCTGGTTATCCGATGTCTTTTTTTTAAATTTATGTAGAGTTTGGAGAGAGGTAATTATCAAATTTTAAACAACAACAACAACAACAAAAAAGATTATAACTTCCTATATCCAAATGATTGGAGTCAACTATACAAGCCTCCATCTACATTTAACATTTTTAGACAGACATAAAAATTAAACAATATGGAAGATTTCCTAGTACTTCTAATTTTCTATGTCATAGGAGGAAATCAAAGATCATTACTTTTTTCTATGGAGATAGTCCACTGTAACCAGAATGTCTCTTGGATTCCTCTTTGACTCTGGATTCTTGTTATCTCCTTTGAAAGAATTCAGATGGGTCACATAGTGATTGGGTATGGAAGACTGGTAGGTACAGACTTGGGTGGTACATTCTGAAGTGTGAGTGTAAGCATCAAACAAAGGGATCATTGCAAAGAAATGTGAATTTTCTAGGTGTGAGAATTCACAATGACCCGAGAGACCACTGTGTTGATCTATATTTTAGATGTTCTTTGTACTACTTCTGAACTCTCTGAAGCAAGCAGCTTTCCCTGAGAGCATTACCTCGTCTATGTGTCTGGCCATCTTGTTTGGATTAGCTATTACAGAAGAGGACAAAGGTATGTCCTTCATCTTTACCAGAACATCTTCAGCTAAATTGAGATCTTCAGATACTCAAAGCTACAGAAAATGTTGTTTTCATCTAGTGCTAGAGGTTCTAAATTTTCCTAATGCTGTAACCATTAAATACAATTCTACATGTTATGGTGATTCTTAAACATTAAATTATTTTCTTGCTCTACATAAAGTTAATTCTGCTACTGTTTTGAGTCATAATTTAAAAGTCTGATATGCATGATATCTAATATGTGACCCACAAAGTGTTTGTGACTCACATGACTAGAACCACTATACTAGAGGAAAGATTCAGTTCCTGTTCTTTTGTCTGGTAACAAGAATCCTACTAATGAGTTTTTGTGGGGATTCTGGGTATGGAGAGTTCCTTAATAAAATTTAAGATGATTAATATACCCTTAGTTATCTGACACTTAAATCTTTGGAATATTTTGTTTGTGTCTGTAAGGTAGATCAGCAAGTAGGTAATAATTCTGCCTGCTGCCAAGCCCCAGGACCTGAGTTCAATCCCCAGGCCCCACATAGTAAAACAGGACAACTAAAAATAAGTGACTCTCTGACCTCAACACAGACGCAGTAGGACATAAGTCTCCCCCAAATAAATATATGAACGAAAGACATTATTTGCATTTTAAAATTGATAATACTAGTTGTCTTTAATTAGGTGTAATTAGCTCCTTTGTTCTGATAAAAATTGCAAGTGGTATTTTTTTTCATGAATGTTTTAGCTAAGTATTTCTCTAGTAACAATGAAAGGTTTGATCTAATTGATAAAATAAGTAGCCTATGTGATATAATTTTGTTTGCTCCTGTGTAAAGCATGGTGTAGCATTTGGACTTGTTTACTATTATATAACCTTTAAGTTATACAGAAGTAAAAAACTGAGTTGCATATCAGTTCTATGTATTTTCCTTGGGCTCTCATGTCAGTCATGCAGCTGAATGCATCTTTACTCATCTTCTTGCGCTAAGGAATTAATTACAGGGATTTGAGCTAAATCCATAAATCATGAAGGGGTAAGAACTGTGGTTTCCTTTGATGTCCTCCTTAAGTGAGTGCAATCTCAACGGCAGCTTATATTCCCTGCATTGCTCTTGATAATGGTTATTACATTTGAACTCTGAAGACATAGAAGCAATTTGTATTCTCTGATGGAAATTTGCTTTTGAAATGTCCTTCCCTTTATGATCTAGATGGAATATCAATGTTTAACCTCTAGTTCATTTTCATTGAGAAAAACATAACAGAACAAACAGGTATTTCATAGTTTTAAAATAATGCATTTTTAAACTTTTGCACATACCAAGATATGCTACCGCTTAGATACATGTGTGTAAAAATACAGACATAAATAATAGGGCTAATTTTCCTGAAAATTGTATTGCTGTCCAGTACTACCTACGTTTTTCAATCTCTTTATGAGTTCTCTTTTTACTTTTTTAAACTTTATAATTCTATTTATATATTTATGAACAAAGGCTGAGCAATCATAAGTAAATCTATGAGAAAATATATACTAGTGTTCTACTTCTGAATAAATAATTAGGCTTACCATAGTTATTGCACAACTCACATCAAATCAGTTATTTGTGCAAGACCACCACAAAATCAAGCCTTCCATTATGAATGAGGGTGGAGTTTATTATGCTTCACCTCTTAGTGAGGAACTATTTGTGGTTCACAGCTGCTAGAAGAAGGACAGTGCTCTGTTTCTAGGCATTTGTCATTTGCCATGGATAGACTTCCCATGTTTCAGTGGATGAGCCAAGATCAATGCACTAACAAAACCTTTATAGGTTAAGGAGAGAGAGAGAGAGAGAGAGAGAGAGAGAGAGAGAGAGAGAGAGAGAGAGAGAGAGAGAGAGAGAGAGAGACAGAGACAGAGACAGACAGAGAGAGAGACAGACAGAGAGAGAGACAGACAGACAGACAGACAGAGACAGAGAGAGAGACAGAGAGAGAAAGAGAGAGAAAATAAGTGAGAGTCTAGATATAGATGCAGGGGAAATAGGTAGTTATCATCATATTCCATGGTGCATATTCATAAAAGTTCTCAGATAATAAATTTAAAAATTCAAAATAGCTAAATATGTATTAACAATTATGATTCCTGTGTTAAGTAAATGAAGAACAATAGTTGTTTATATTTTAATTCCCGGACTGAAAATGTAATATTTGATTTAACTGTGAAGATAATTTTCATGTGTCATTTTTCACTCATCAGAAATAAGCTATTAGGTTGAAGTATTTTCAATGAAGCCAAGCCTTCCTTTCTTTCTTTCTTTTAAACGTTGACTATTTTTCAAACGTCAAGTACAATTTTAATGGAGTTGAAATATTCATATTTATGGACACCTTGCATAAGCATATTAAGGGAGAAGCTCAGGTCATCCTAGAGCATGTCATTCCTTTTCCCCTTAAACTCATCCTGTAAATTGCTCCTTCACCACCTGGACTAAAGAAAAGGTCATTAATTCAATGATTTCTCTAAGATACTAGAATTTCAACTAAAGAAACACAGAGGTGAAAATTTAATATTAAAAGCTCTATAGTAATAATGGATAAACTCAGTAGGAGCAAAAACGTAAGAAGAAGTAGACAAGATGCAAATTCAAGTGTATGAACAGTAATTAATAGGCTATTTTAATTACAGAACAGATAAAAGCAAATTGCACAGCACTGGGTGTCTTAGTGACTATATAAACATTCAGGGAATGTTATATTCCTGGCAATATAAATATTCATTCAGGTGAAGAACCTCAAGTTTTTCTCCAGTCTAGTTTCGAGCTTTCTGCAAAGCTAATCTGTCTCTTACTTTCAAACTTTCACCTATATTAATCTCTCTCTCTCTCTCTCTCTCTCTCTCTCTCTCTCTCTCTCCCTCTTTCTCTCATTTTCTCCAACTCTTATCTCTTCATTTCTATTTCCTCTTAGGAGTAGGGTTTGATTGTGATGAAATAATAGGTAAATGCCACCATACGCAAGTATTTAATAGCGATAGTGTAGACAAGATGACAGCAACAACAACGACAAAAGAGAGAGAAAATATCGCTTTAAAAATATCTGAGCTTTGAGAAAATAAGAATTATACTTGCAGTACTAGTGCCACAGGAATTTGAGGTGAACCATAGCCACTACGATTTTCTGGTTTGTTTTTTTTTTTGTATATTCAAATAAGGTAAATAGTGATGAAGCCCTTGTTGCCATATCTTTGTATCAGCTCTATGTTCACAGTAGCCATAATTATTTAAAAGCTTATTTCCTTTCTTACCAAAACTAAAACAAAATATTAAGTAAACAGAAAAACATATGTATGTCATCAATTTCTTTAATTTTAATTTCTATAAGGTGTTCTGACTTCCCTGGATATTTTGGCTCAGAATCTTCTCTGCCTCTCTATGGTCCACAGTTCCTTAGAGAATAGTCTTAGAATTCCTGATCTGGCAGAGTTGGTGAGCTGGTTGCAATGGCTTGTTATTTGTAATCCCTGGCATCTAATGAATAAATGATTCCGGCATTAGATAAATATGTGTATGCATTTTTGCAGGTGTATATGTACATTTATAATCATACCTATATGTAATGGATTTAGTCCACATTATTAATAAGCATAATGTGGAATATATATATGTATATTTTATATAAGTATATGTATGCTAATAAGGATAAGTTAATACTAACATATCCTATAGTCATAATTGCTTTGCTACCCCATTTCCTTATCCTTACCATAACTTTATATTCCAATTTTTAGGGACAATTAACCTAGTGAAATCATAAGACAATAAATGAAAAAAATACACACAGATAGGAATATTTTAAAATATGTGATTGGTACTGTCAAGTCTTTGTCTAATAAAAAATAGTAGAAGTCTGGATAAGATGTAATATCTAAGAGGAGCCTAATCTGGCAATAATTCATGACAAGGTAATATTCTAGATATAATTATAATAGAAAAGGGGCATATTGTAAAAACGGACTTTTAAGAGATTCGTAGACTTAAATAGTTATGCCTCAAATGTTGACTTATTAAGTTTATCATTTCATAGTATTAGGACCACAATAATAACAAGGCTAACTGCATGAAAGTTTCACAACAATTCTCTATATTATTGTTGCCATCTTTTAACTAACTTATAACTTGCAGCATTTAAAAATGCTTCTTATGAAAAAATTTTGACATGCAGGAAATAATAGGAAGAAAAATCTAGGAGCTCATATAAAATAGAGCCACATTTCTCTAGCACATCTGATTTATGTCATGGGTAAGAGCATATCTGCTAAAGCTGAGATTTGGTGTTTACCAAAGCTCTTATGGCTATGGGATAGATATTATCATGTCCAAAATGAAGTACAGAGGAGACAACTAAATAGAACAAAATAGAATTCAGAGGGAAAAAAATATTAGTATAATCCTATCAAGTAACCGTTGAACAGGTTTACAAGGAAAAAGAAATAAAATAACTATTAATATCTGATCTAACATTGACAATTTTTTCCTTGGTTGTCTTACGGTGTATTGAGTATCTTAGTTAAAGTTTCTATTTCTGTGATAAAATATCATGACCAAAAACAACCTGGGAGGAAAGGATTTATTGTTCCTTACAATTCCAGGTAACAGTCTATGAAAGCTAGAACCCAGGGCACAGTTTCAATCATTTGAGGAATTTGCAGGTAGGACTGTGCAGGGATAATGGAGGTGCACTAATTACTCTCTTCTTCCTTAAGGCTTGCTTAGTTTGCTTTCTTAGACCTCTGGACCACCTGCCCTTGGTGAACCGGGCCTTCTGTAATCAAGCACTGGTCAAGAAAATGAACTATAGACTTGCCTACAGGAATTTAGTCATGGAACCAATTTCTCAACTGAGAGTCCTTTTTTTCCATATGATCCCACCTTGCTCCAAGCTCACATAAAACTATGATAGCTGTAGAAACCAGGCCCAACTGGGCTGCCTGCCTGTCTTGCTGTTTCATGTCCTGTTTCTAGCAGCTTCCACGTCTGTGTTTATCTTGGTTAGCTAGTCATGTTTACTGCTCTGAGAACGCGCCCCTCCCTTCCTTGAGACGCTTCCTCCTGTGTGTGATCACCTCTTGAGGGATTTCACCTGGGGGGGGGGGATTCCTGTTTGGCTGCCTATAAGAAGGCTCTTTGGAACTCTGGCAAAAGAAGAATAAACCGCTGCCGCGGCTGCTGCTGCTGCAGCTGCTGCTCTCTTAGCAAGAAGGACCCACTGTGTTATTGTGTGTGTGTGCGTGTGCGTGTGCGTGTGCGTGTGCGTGTGCATGAGTTAAATCCGCAGCCCCTCGCCCTCGAGTCGGTACTTTGGTGGCACGGGCCCCACAGATAGTGATGTGCTATATGTCTAAGTACACTAAAGGAGTGCTATTGTTTACATTGTATCATTATTTATGTTCTATTAATCATATCTATTACTGACATATACACTGCACATTTAGCTTATTTATCTATTTTTAAATTTTTAATCAGATGACATCTGGATCGTTGTCTCCTTGCTTGCATCTTCCATACCTACCCTCCCTCCCTCTTTCACCCTATTCCCTTCCCTTAGACCTCTGACCGAAGAGGACCTCCATCCCACCATATGACCACAGCCTTTCAGGTCTCATCTGGACAGCCTGCTTCCTCTCCCTCTGTGTGTCCACCTGGCCTCCTCACCAAGTGGAAATGATCAAATTGGAGGCACCAGAGTTCATGTCCAAGGCAGTCCCCACTCTTCCCACAACGGTTGAGACTGAGATGTCCATAGGCTATATCTGAACGGGGTAAGACAGGGAGCCTAGCTTCAGTGCATGCAGTGTCACTGGTTGGTGCAATAGGTTGTACAGGTACCCCCTGGGTCCAGATCTTACAGCCTTGATGGTCTCCATATAGGACTCCTGAACCTTCTGGGTCCTTCCATCCCTAAATTTTTCCATATGACTCTCAGTGTTCATCCCAGAGTCCAGCAGTGAGTCCCAGAATCTGTCCTGATTCCTGCTGGGTGGAGTCTCTTAGAGGACATCTATGTTGGGCTAATATCCACTAATAATGAATATATGCCATGTGTGTTGTTCTGGGTTTGAGTTACCTCATTCAGGTAGATCATTTCTAATTCCATACATTTGCCTACAAATTTCAAGATTTCGTTGTTTTTAATAGTTGAGTAGTATTCCATTGTGTAAATATACCACAGTTTCTTCATCCATTCTTTGGTTGAGGAGAATCTAGGTGGTTTCCAGAGTCTGGCTATATGAATAAAGCTGCTATGAACATAGTTGAACAAATGTCTTTGTTGTATGTTAGAGCATCTTTCAGGTATACCCAGGAGTGGTATAGTTGCATCTTGTGGTAGCACTATTTCCTATCATCCAAGAAAGTGCCAGATTGATTTCCAAAGTGGTTTTACAATTTTGCACTCCCATCAGCAATGGAGGAGTGTTCCCCTTTCTCCACATCCTGACCAGTATGTGCTGTCACATGAATTTTTTTTTTATCTTAGCGAATCTGGAAGGTGTAAGATGGAAACTCAGTGTCATTGTGATTTGCATTTTCCTGATAACTAAGGACTCTGAACATTTCTTTAGGTAGTTTATCAATTTTTAATTATGTCTGTGTTTTGGGACCCCATACATGTAAGTACAAGTGCTAACAGTATCCAAAGGTGTATCAGTATTCCTGGGGCTGGAGTAACAGAGAGTTTGTACACTACCCTCACAAGGTGCTGGGAACTGAACTCAGGTCATCTGCAAGGGAGGGAAAGTGGCCTTAACCATTGGGCTACATTTTGTATTTTATAAATGTTTCTCTAATGCAAGAGGAAGCTGAACGGTACGCAGAGGACTGTTTTCACCTGAGGTGTTAATTTTGGAACACTTAAGGCCACGTCTTCATTCTTCACTCACTGCCAGTCAACTTCTGCAATGGCGGATGAACTGTTACACCTCAATGTCCATATGTCTTCTCATTTGGGAATACATCTATGGGTAGCAACGCTCTCAGAATTTTCAGTAACAATAGACAAGAGTTAAATTTTCTTTGCCAAAGGCCTTAAAAATACGACATGGCCTTACTTAAATAGATGATTATGAACACATTTCTAAATGTCAAGATTCAAAATTAAATACCCAGAGTAATCAGATAGTGTATGAATGTTAGAACTATATTCTTACACACGGTCCTTTAGTATATTCTTTTTACTTTAAATGAAATGCTTGCAGGCAGAGTTGACAGGTCTGGAAGTGTTTATAGATTATAAACACAGACCAGGACACCTCCGGGACTAGCAAAATCTGCCAGAGTTGATCTATGGACTCAGCCCACAAGGATGGAAATTAAGTCCTTGTGAGAAAGTGAACACTCCGCTGAATGTTACTAGGAGACAAAAATGCACACTGAGTTTGAGAATCACTTTGCTGCTCAGGTCTATTTTAGTTATGATACTATTTGCCAGCAAGTTGTAATTATGTTTTAACTTTTAAAGAGTGAGGCATTTGTTAATTCATTTGGCCTTTACAAAGTTTATTCTGAAAATATTTTTTATGTGAGTATATATGTGGTGACTTCATGTGTATGCATATGTATATAAGATATGCATGCCAATGCACTCAGAAAAGGGTATTAGGTTCACTTCATGTCTTTATACCATATTCCTCTGAAAGCAGGTCTCTCATTAAATCTGCACTTCACAGTTTGCTGTCTTCTATATAAAATTAACTTGTATGCGCTCATCTCTCTAGAAAGAGGAGACAGTTTATCCTTAAAGTTGGAAATTAATTAATATTATGAACCAGTGATGTGCTGTGTTTTCCTTAAGCCGGCGTGTATGTAGGTACTCAAAGAGTAGTGTTCATCGATGCTTCTCCTAATCTGTTATCATCAAAAGCAGTTTGGCTTGATAGTACTTCATTAATAGAGCTTGATGAATCGCAAACTGCCCTTTTCCAACTCTGGTATCATTATAAATGTGAAACTCTAGACCTAAACAGTCTTCACCATGCCCTAAGAAGGACTAATTTTCTAAGTCACAGCAATTCTAAAGAATAGACCCAAATTAGATGACGAATTTAACTGTTGCAACTCAGAAGTAGCATTAAAGCATTGCTGCCTTTGTATCATCAATATGCACATCATATACATGCAGATTTTATTTATAATAATCCTTTCACATTATCTTATATTTTTCTCCATTTCAGTGTGTTTTAACCTGAATATTAAAAACAGGATGAATTTTTAAAAAGTCACTTCCAATATGAAAGCATTTTATTTAAACAGTAACTGAAATATTTTAATACATAATCAATTCTAATGCCACCATAAGGTCAAGTTGAATAGAGATTGTCTAACTTCATTAACATCAACATAATTACTGCAAGAGTCACCTAATTCTTGGTCAGACCATTTCTTATTGATTCACCAGGAAATGAAGCAAGTCGAGGCTTTATTCTAATTATGTAAAGCCATCTTCACTTACCTCATAAAATATTGACCATTTTTAATATTAATGATGTTTATTATATAATTATAAATGTTACTGTGTAAGACTATATCCTAAAGAAAAGTTTCTTTAAATCGTTAAATAATAAAAAATAGAAAACAGTATTCTAATAGTGTTTAATGTATAAAGAGTACTAACAAAAATTTAAATAGGATATACATTAGAGATCAGATTCTAAAAGCATTGTGTAGTATTGTATTTTGGGAGGATGTAAAATTTATACTATATGAAATGAAGACTTTATTCTTATAAAAAATCAATATTTTAGATTTTTATATAAGTAGTCACATTGTCTGTTATTGTAATAGCTATGTAATTATAATTTTAATTTTACTGGTAATTTTAGGATCCACTTCAAAGAAGTGAAAGTTGATGAATTTTTATGAATATGCTTTATCTGTAAACAAAATATAATTTATAGTATAAAATTAAAACTATACAAGAGAAGAAAATTGAGATATTCTTTAATAAATGACTTCAGTGTGAATAAGTCAGTGCAGGTGGCTGCTAACAGTTTGAGGAGAACTATAGGATATTTTGGAATATAGTATTAAACATCAATTAAAGAATTTGCCTATGTAAACACAAGTAAATTTACTTTGTTTAATTGTTAGAGACACATTAAGATAAAGCTAATTATGTAAAAAAATTTCGTAAAAACAATTAATAATGATATTTGTCCAGAGGTCAACACATACACAGCATAATATGAACAGAACAAGTTATATTTCGAACTATATATGTATATATGGAGAGACTATCTTCATGCATTAACAGAAAAAATGCAAAAAGGCGTAGATTTAAAGGAGAGTGGGGAGAGATATATGGGAGTGTGTGGAAGGAGAAGAGGAAAGGGATACACGTTGTAATTAAATTATGATCTCAAAAATAATATGAAAAGCAGAATTAAAATAAATAAATTACATATAACTGAGAATTTTAGTCAAGCAAAATATACATAGGTGGAGTATGTACACACACACACATACACACACACACACACACACACACACACATTCCTTTTAAATGTTAGTTTTTAATTTTTAATTTTTAAATTTTATTTTATTAATTTATTCTTGTTACATCTCAATGGTTATCCCACCCCTTGTATCCTCTCATTCCTCCCTCCCTCCCATTTTCCCCTATTGAAGATGAAAATGGATTCAATATATATATATATATTGTCAAGTTAATATCAAGTTTAGAACCATAGCTTGCCATTGGTTAATTCTAATGTATTATTAATTTTAACAGATACTTTTTCTCCTGTGTCACTGTATGATTAAGTATTTTACTGAAATTATTAGAAGAGAAAGTTCTTGGCCAATAATATATCTCTTATGATTGTGAGACAATTTTTTCTTTTATGACAGTTTTTATTTAATATGACCATATATAATGACGTATTCATAAAATTACAGGATTGGAAAGGACCTTGAGAATGCAATTAGTCTCTCTCTTCACTCAATGCTTTAAGACACTATATTATTTCACTTCATCCTGAGAACTCCAGGAAAGGCAATGCTATAATTCCTCAGTGCAAAAACTTTCATGTTTTTTAAAGCAACATGACAATTCTTGTTCAGCATGTGCTACTTCAGGGAAGAGTCTTTTTAAAAGCAGTTTAAGAAGATAATTTTATCTACTTAAATGACATTTTCACCTTGTTTGATATGCTTATATACGACTTGCCTTCCTCTTGTAATTAAAATATACATACTAAAGGAATTCTCCCATTTTGATTATTACCTTCTTTTACCCTAATTCCAGTAAGGTTATATTTGTTTTTTAACATTTAAAAATTTATGTATATATTTATATATTACACATATATACAATAAACTACCTATAGCAAGAAGAACCCGACAAAATCAGGAATTATATAAATGTTACATTCTGAGTGTTTTGGCTATTTGTATTTGACAGCCTTGAAGAAAACATCTTTCCTAACTTGGTGCATCTAAAATTCTGAATGTAAATCAATCTCCATCACATCTTGTCACTATCAACTTAAAATATCTGTATAGACCTGAAAATATCTTAATCCCTAAACAACTAAGTAACATTGTAAAACTAGGCTACCTAGCCTTTAATCCAGCAGTGACTAGAGAAGGAATAAAATTGAATACCTGATAAAATTGAATGCCAGGAGAGCAGGTTAGTAGCTTTCCAAATGAGAAGATGACAGAGACAGTTTGCTACCTGAATAGTCACCCAACATTCTCTATAACATTGGAGAATCATCTTCAGCCTTCTGACCCAGTATATATGACAGACATATTTGCCAGGCAGGAACTATTGAGGACTTACTCTGTCTTGGCAGAGATTGGCCATTGACTCTGCCTACATCCTAGCTTGCTCTTTGTAAGACAGAATTCTGTCTGTGGTAGAAAGGAAGACATTTTTCCCAGTGACTTGTTTGCCACATTTGAACCCATAATATTCTCTCTGTAGCTAAACTAGTAAAAATATCTCGCCATCATATGTTTTCTCCTTCTTATGACCCCAGGACAGTGCTACTTACACTCTTGAGGGTTTAAGCTTTACCAGACGTAGGACTTTTGCTTAGACATTGAATCATACCCATGAACTTCTCTCTGTGACCCCTGGAAGAATACTGCAGTGCAAAGAAAACTTCTGTGCAACAATGAGAATAATCATCCTGTAAATTCAGATATCTAATGTTTTCTAATGATCTAAAGGTATTATCTAAGATAATCTAGTGTTTTCTAATGATCCGAAGATATTCTCTAAGTGTTAATGCTTTCGGTCACATTTTCAGGTAAAGCCTAATGCAAGATAAGTTCACAGATTTTATTGATATAGTCCGTGCAAATTAACGTAAAACTATAATTATGGAGATGCAGTTGTTTTTTAAAAGGCTAGACAAAACCACAAACAAAAATTCATGCGTAAGTACCTCTCAAATGCTGAAGCATCTGTTATTATTTTTTTCCTTTATTAAAAGTGGAATCTGCAAAGAGTTGTTTATAACTAGTAGATCAACATGATGTCTTGAGAATCCAGTGCCCATACACTGTTTGTCTTTTCTGTTTTTCCTCATTTAAGGGTACTTTCTTGATTCACAATTGGTAGAAGGGCCCAGCCCACTGTGGGCAGTGTTGTCCTCGGCACTTGGTCCAAGAATATTTAGCACAACTGGCTGAGCAAGCAATTTAATACAAAGCAATAAATACTTTTCTATTATAACTTTTGTTTCAGCTCCTGCCTCCAGAATATTGTCTGAACTCCTGTCCTGACTTTCTTCTGTGCTAGACAATTGACTTGAAAGTATAAGCAACATTAGCACTGCCCTTTCCTAACTCATTTTAATCATTGTGATCTTAGATGACAAGAGAGAAGCCGACTGGAACCATCACCAATGAGAGTACCCTGAATGATGGTTGTTGAAAAGTAAGTAAAATAATATTTCTTAACTTCAACTTACTACCGTAATATTAATAATAAGATAGCTGGTTTATTTTTGATCAAATAAAAATGAATCAAGGAGTTGGGAAGGAGAAAGGAAGTAGTGGAGGAGAAGGGAAAGATGATTAACAATAAATCCCTTTGAAAAGAGCCATATGGTAACCTTCTACAGTAGGAACTTTCTAAACTATTTACATACATAAAATATTTTTATATAGAATTAGCCAATAATAAGGGTACAATACCCTAATATTTGTGTGACTGACATGTTTACACAAGTAAAATTTTCAGCTTCAGGAATGGGTTTTTTAGTTTTTTTAACTGTGAGTTCTTAGACAATAGGTCCCATAACCTGTCCCAACATCCTAAATATGTCAGGCTATTGACATTGCTCATGTTTACCATATAGAATTCGTTGGCAAGACCCTATTGCTGAAGGCAGTACACACCTTAATCATAAATACTGATAAAAAAGTAGACAGTGGCCTGGAAACCTCATCCCAATTATATAGCTGCACTTCTTCAGTAGCTGATTATGTAGGCATATGACACAAAGGCATCAGTTATCCCCGACTCTGGTTTGGTGACACCCATGTCTCTAAGAACCATGACATTAGTTACTTTATGTGCATCCATCCTGGGTTACCAACTGGACTAGATTTTAACACAAAGCAGCAATTAGCAGTATGTCCATGTTGAGCTATTTATAATTTGTACATGAAGCTTCTATTGTATAACTGGATGTGAAAATGTGAATTTTAATATAGAATTGTACTCCTGTAATTATCTAGTGTCATAAATAACCGACATTATTCTTAGGATCTGTGTCATGTCAAATGGCTTTTGGCTGCCTTATATCTACTCAGTTGTTAACAAGACTGTACCAGTAAGTGAATCCTCTGGAATAGATATGTGCATAAAAAGGATATCATATATAATAAAAAGCAGATATACAAAGGGTATGTATAATTTAAAAATATTTAATTAAAAAGAAAGAAAATGAAGCAAAATTTTAAAAAAGTTATTCCTCCACTAAACGCTTAGCCTCAGGCCCCAAAATGACAGAGAGTGAAAATTCCAAATATGAGTGTTAAAATAAACCTTTCTTTCTTATAAAAAAAGAATATTTTTATAAAAAGAAGAAATCTATGAATCCTTCCTCAAGGCTTGTCTTCTCTCTCCTGTCTGTTTGTCTGTCTCTCTCTTTGTCTTTTTTTTCTCTCTCTTTATCTGTCTCTCTCTCCTCTCTCTCTTTCAAATTAAAAGTAATCTTATGAAGCATATTATTCTTTTATTATTACAGAAAAACTTTTCATATGCCTTATGAAAACAAGAGGCTTATTTTTGGTCAGATGAGAGGTTTATAATACCTTCTCTCACACTAGCATGAAAATATTTGACATTTACATATATGAAATATATTACAGTAAAATTGAACCACAAGAATGTCTTAATTGAAAATTTTCATTATATTTTAAATTGAAGCAACACACGTGTTATCAATTTTAGGTGTTTAGATTTCACAGTATTTGGTATTTATTCCTCTTTTATCTTTCTAAAATGAATCTATACATCATATTACCTCACATTTCTTAAGACTTACTTCATGTGATCTCATCTACTTTGTGTATATAAAAGAAAGTAATACAAGGATATATTAACTATCTCATTTATGATTTTCTTTGACATTGTGAGACATACTGTACTCTTAAGCATGTTAATGATTTGCCACTGTTAGCAACATTGATATTATCCTCTCTTTAAAAAGTAATCTGTTTTTTAAAATAATTGCTTTTGTTTAATATGTAAATGTAAATTACTTAGTTTTTGTTATTTTATTTAATTTTGATACAGAACTTGTGTAAACAATGATGGCCTTCAACTCCCTATATTACTGAAGATAGCCTTGAACTTCTGCATTCCTCTCTCTACCTCTAGAGTGCTGGTGTATACCACCATGCATGGATTACATGGGTGTTAGAGACATAAGAAATACTCTACCAATCAAGCCGTATCCCCAACACTTGAAATGAAAATTTTAAATAATTGTTTGAAAAGTAGACATAAGAAAAGTAATACATAACATAAAATTTGACTTTTCGCTTGTTTGTTATAGACATTAATCTTTTCTTACTTTTTTCTTTGACATGCATAACAATAGGTTTAACTTCACACATTAATAATTATTGTCAATTAGATTAAACAATATTCTTTATAGCAGAAAATAATTTTTATACTATACATTGATTTCTCTGTATCTCATTTCTGCCAGAATCCTCCCAATAGCCCGTTCTACTCAATTTTATATTATTTTTTTCTGTGTCTCTTTCAAACAAATGAGCAAGCAAATTAAAAGAAGAAGAAGAAGAAGAAGAAGAAGAAGAAGAAGAAGAAGAAGAAGAAATGAACAAGAAAACCCACAAAAACAGAAACAAAGATCAATTCTATAAAACACGCCAAAAAAAAAAGTCAAATGAGACAAATAATTTACAAGTATGCATTAAGTGTGTTTTGTGTTGGCCAACTACTTCCTGGCATGGGACATACATTGAATTTTGGTTAATATCCTCAGTAAGAGTCCATTGAATAAAATGTAGGGGTTTTTTTGCCTTGTTTCTCAATAGGAGATAGTTTCTTGATTAGGAGTAGGGTCTTATTTCATCCTTTCAATTCTAAAACTCCATCTGGCTTAAACCTGTACAGTTCTTGTGCATACTGCCATGGTCTCTGTGAATTCAAATGTGTGTTGGTCCTGTTGTGTCTGAAGATACTCTTCTCTGGGAATTATACACTTTTGTCTCTTAAATATTTCTGCTTCCTTTTCTCCATAGACACCCTTGAGCCTTGAGGAGAGGGCTTAATGAAGACAGCCCATTTACAACTGCTTCAAAGTGTCTCATTCTCTCTCCATTGTCTAGTTTTGGGTCTCGGTGTTAGGTCACATATATTGTGACAAAACTTCTCTGATGAGGTCTAAGTGAAGCATTGAACTCTGGATGTGCAAGTAGGCCATTGGGAGTCACTTTATTGCTATGTTACTTTAGCCAAATAGTAGTATTAGGTTTCCTAATTTTTCATAACCTATCTAATCTCATGTTCTTGGTCACTAAAACAGTGGCTTATATGGGTTTCATCTCTTCAATTGGGCTCAAAGTGTATAGTTACTGTGGAGGTCCAGTGCCAACAGTGTGTTCAGATATCCAAGGAGAAGATGTGGGGTCAGTGATGAATATGAAGCAAGCATACACTCACACCTTGAGTGGATGAACCAAGTTTCAACGAGAAAGCTCTGACAACTTCACACATACACATACATACAAAACTAGACAAATATTTTGAGAATGGAGCCATGCTTCATCCAAACAACTGAATACACACACACACACACACACACACACATACACACACACACATTGGTGGATGGAGCAAAATTCCAACCACTTTACATATGTACATACTTACACATACATTCATTTCAGAGATGGAGCAAACCTTCAACAATTTTATTATTTCACCCACAGCTTATAAATCCAAGGAAAATCACAAAGTGCTTTCATTCTTTTTTTCTTTAAGTGAACAATTACAGTGGGTATACATAGAAAAAGAATGTTCCTCAGTGCCCTCATGTAATCAAATGCTTTGTGTATTACAAATGAGAAACAAATTATTCTCAAAATCCACATACATTTTTAGCTAAGCAACTTGTTATAGATTAACAAGCAAGCAAGGTAATTTTCTGATCCCGATTCTCTTACTGGTAGGCTGCAATTTGCAGTTACAAAGAAAGAACCAATTATCCTATTATTTATCATAAAAAGTAAAGTTATAAAGATCTTAAAATAATCACAAACCTAAACTTTTACATAAAAATCAGTCATTTCTCAAAGCCAGTATCAGTCAGGCTGCAATTGTTCTTCCTTCCTGACCTTAAAAAATTCTAGCTCAATTACTAAGTGCTACTTACTGAAATTCTAATTGTTCCATAATATTTTCTACATCAGATCCTCTAAATACCAAAGAACAACAAAACTAAACAAAACTAAAAAAAAAAAAACCCCAAAACAACAAACAAGCAAACAAACACAAAGCAAAAGAAAAACATCTTAACCTAACTTTACTAACAATCTACATCTTCAAATTCTTTTTAAGGCTGGCGAACGTCAGGCTGGAGAGATGGTTCAGCCATTAAAGGCTAGGCTCACAACCAAAATTATAAGGATGGTGGATGTCACTAACTATCTACATCTCTAAATCGTTTCTGAGGGTGGTGGATGGTTCATTAATCTGCTCAAGCACCACTGCCTGAAAAAGATAAATCCCTATTATTTATGCCAATGATACTGCCTGGTAAGTGGCTGAAAGACCCCATATGGATTTCATACAACTCATAGATTGTGAGGGATATGGTGACTGTGAAGTCTAGAAGCAGAAGGATGCTCCCTAACAGCATGAAATCCCCAGGACACCTAGTCCTCAGGGCTCTTCCTCTGTGAGGCACAGCCATTGTTGTTGTGCTAACTAGTGGCCTGCGTTCCGTGAGTTCTAAAGCTCTTGTTTTGCTGTTTCTCTTGCACAGCCCACAACACGTTAAGCTGAAAACACATATGCCAGTTCATATTGCACGTAAGACATTGTTGTAGGTCACAGAGTTTGTACGCGGTGCTAAATCCCTTAAGGTGGTGTGGAGATTGGTTAGTAGGAGTGAGGCTTCTGGTTAGCCACGAGCATGATTTCCTCATCTTCGATGACATATACTGAGCATTGTCTTCAGCAAAAGAGCTTTACGATCAGACTGTAGAGAGTAACTGATAGCCTTGGCATTAGCCTGTGATGCTGGGAGGTTTCCATGGGACCCCTTAGGCCAACAAATCAGCAGGATATAGCTCATTCCGGGCACTGAAGCTGTTACCTGGTGTCATAACATGTCTAGTTGGGTCATTTTCTTCCCTATTATTTAGTGACTCCATTTAGTTTCTTTTCACATATGAGTACATTTTGGAAGTTTCTACAGTAGTAGGTTTTTAAAACTAGAATTTTAATTTTTTAAATTTAGTATCCACACTGATTCCATAATGCTACAAAAATATACATTCTGAGCATCAATGCACGTGGGACTTTTTTTCTTTACAGCATCACTAGCCCTAGCTGTCTTTGTAATTTTGATACTTTATATTTTATTTCTCTGCTGATTACTGATGTTTATTACTCCTTTATGTACCTATTACGCTATATAGATTCTCTAAAAAGAATTTCTATTCAAGACCTTTGTGCGTTTCAAATTGTATTGTAAGGGCCAAATTAATGCCATATTCTATATATAATGTTTATTTTGCAACTAATGCCCTGGTCTGTGAATGTTCTGTGAGAACTTGTCCTCACTTCTTCCTGTGTTCCGGGAATGACTTAGACCTGCCAGCAGTTTCCAGAAACTCCGCTGGAACGATTAGATACAATTAACTCCCAGTGATCCTGTAAGCTAAAACAACTGTCCTGGAGATTAAGCCTCCTGGACCCAGCCTGCCTGAAGGTCCACATTCCTGGACCCACAACTTCTCTGAAGATCCAGCCTCCCCTCCCCCCCCCCACCTGCCTGAAGGTCGACATTCTTGTGACCCACCACCCCCACTTCCCTTTATGAACCTATTGCCCTTGAAGCTCTGGGTCACTCTCCTATCCTGCTGTGTCAGGAAGGACTGTGATGGGAGGCTCCAGCCTATAATACAGGACCCTGTGTATGTTGCATCAGTATCGAGTCCTAGTGGTCATTTTGGGGGTCTCAGTATTACAGTGACAGAAAGAAGGGGGTTATCAATAGATAGATAATATGATTGATATGATGTTTATCTCCATTAAGAAGTAAAGTTTGCTGCAGATCTGGACACAGGGGGACCTGCACGAACTGATGCACCAACCAAGGACAATGTGTGCATTGATCCCAGACTCCTGTTCACATGTAGCCCATGGACAGATGATTCTCCAAGTGGAGGGAGGCAAGGAGACTACTGCTAAGCCACTGACATATATATATATACTCTGGTGCCTAAGATCTGATCACTGCTCTTGGCAGGATGACCTTGCAGGCTCACAAAGGAAGGGGATGCAGGCTCTCCAGATAAGACCTGAGAGGCTGTAGCCAGACAAGGGGGTGGGAGGGCCCTGACCCCACCAGTCAGAGATTTAGGGAAGGGGAGTAGGGCAGAAGTGGGAACCCTAAGATAACAGCTAGAGAATATGATCTGGATGTAATGAGTAAATACCCTATGAACATATACAGAGGGAGGTAATCCCCCTCAGGAACAGTCATAGGGGAGGGGAATAAGGGGAAAATGGGAGGGAGGGAAGAATGGGAGGATACAAGGGATGGGATAACCATTGAGATGTAACAAGAATAAATTAATAAAGGAGAAAAAAAACAAAAAATCAATGTTTCCCTAAAAATAAATAAATAAATAAATAAATAAGTTAAAATGAATTAAAAAAAGAAAACAAAACAAAAAAGAAAAAGGTATGGCTTCTCATCCTTTTCTATTTTACTGATTTTCTTTTATTAAAAGCCTTTCAATCTAATTTAATTTCACTCAATTTTGCCTTTGTTCTTATACTCTTAATGCATTTATAAATGATTATTACCAAGAACAATCCAAAGGAAACTTTTTCTAAAAGATCAGTATTTCATGCAATTCAAATGAACTTCATTCATGTAAAACAAGGACATTCTATGTTTTTGCAAGTGGACATTTTAGTTTCCTAATACCATTTAACTAAAGACTATTCCAAACATCAAGGAAGTCTGAAGGGTTTTTAAAGAGATTATGAAATTGGAGAATTTCCAAATCACAGTTTCTTATCAAGTAGAAGCAACTGTATCTTTCCCAAACTGGAATTTTCTATTTCTCCATATCTCTATGTCCAGGTATGTCTCAAGGAGCATTTAGAAAGGCAAATTTTGAAACAATACCAAACAGTAAATTCAGACAAGTCATATCAATTACTAAATAAGGACATATGCTTTTAAGCTTATTCTTTGTTCATTGTAATTTTCTCCAATAGCTAAAATGTATAGCACATTAAATTTTTTTCTTAATGTAATATTTATAGGTGTTTCAAGATATTTGCGCACGTACTTATTTCTAATTTGTAAAATTCTATGTATAATATAAACTTCGGTAATTTATCATAAAATTCAAAACCTCTAGTCCATTATAGGAAGAGAACTATACTTTATATTCAAGGATATTCATATATATTCCTTGATAGTATTAAAGCTCTTTATTGTATAATAAGTATGGCAGAACATCTTTTAATATTTTCTAATTATAATATTTTCATTTATCAGTAATAATACTCTTTAACTATGAAATCACGAAATGTTCTCAAATATAAATGCAAGATATTCATACATATTAAAAAGTAGCCCCTGAATGTCTGCCTTCATCTATTGCTATGGGAATTTTTTTCTGAATGTAGCAGTTTCAGAATGTGAAAGCTGAATTATTAGACCCTCGAGGACAAAGTGCTATTTTTTATGAAGTTTAATGATGTTTTCTCATAATACTAGAAGTTGAAATTCTGTTTGTTCTAAGCACACTTGTTTGTTTGTTTTTTTTTTTAATATCATTGATACTCAAAATGACCCAAGAGGAATTCAGTTCAAAGAACATTATTAGTGAAGAATTTGGCTTTTGTAATCAACAGCAGTTCCAGAACTTACATACCTACTGAAGCCAGCTAATTTTACTGTACCCTTTGAATATGACATCCCTCTACCTGGGCCATTCTCCAGGTGATGCTCCACATGCTATGGGTCCCTGATAGATGAATTAAGTCTAATTACCAAGAAAAGAAACCAGGGAAGCTGTAAGAAATTCCTGAGGGTACAGTGAACCAGCCACAAACCAGAATGAACAGCTCAGAAACACACCTACCTCCATGTGTAAGGCAGCACTTGCCATTTACAAATTCATACGTACATGATTCATTATAAGCCTTTTCATAGCAATAGCTCTTTTAACATTTATGAATGTTATCAGATATTTTTAATAAAATTAATATCAATATGGCATGAATCAGTAATTTCATACATTGCTCAATGTTTTTAATTGTCACATGGGATCTTAGCTTCCATTAAAAATAATATTGCTTCAGTCTCTTATTCTATTACTGTCCTTTTTACTAAAGCATTTTTCTTCTCTTACAGTCTTAAAAAATCACTCCAAAAAGCTGAGTCTTCCTTTCTGCCAGGAAAAGGCTGCATGTACTTTACAGGACACAAAGAAAACTATCTTGAGGACACTTCTTCGATGTGAAGTAGCAACAAAGGTGGGTGAAAAAATCTCTCTTCGCTGCTATGATTATTGTTAGATATATTGATGTTGAGTCCTGCTGTAACAAACCAACATTCCAGCCAGGACCAATAGATTCAGGAAACAATGATTGGTTTGTGAGGGACTAAAGAAATCACTATCACACATCTTATTAAAAGAGAGATAGATACATCATTTCTTTAGATTATATGAGCCTTTTTAGCCTCTTTCACCATCATACTTTCATGACAGGATTTAGAATTTTAGTCAACATTTACATGAGTGTTTCCACAGAGGAACAGCTTTGTGTGTACCATGTAGCATGCTTATGCTTTTGCTTTTCCTTGTTGTCAAATCAATATTTTTTTGGCTCAGAATGTAAATATTTTTTACATATACATTTATATCATTACACTTACATACAAGAGATCTGAGCCTAAAGCTGGTCAAAGAACTGTAGCTAATGTGGAGTGTGGCCTACAGGTCTCTGTTCAGCCTGTCTGCTGGTTGCTTGGTATCCTAACTGCCTCAGGCCAGTAGGTTTCAGGGGGCAGGGAAAGATCCCAGCCAGAAGCTGCTTACAGAATAGCAGCTAATGTGGAGTGTGGCCGGTGCTGGGACTCAGCTCTGCCTGTCTTCTCTATGTCCCAGAAGATCTGGTAAGTGGCAGATGGGTGGAGAGAGCCCAAAGCTCCACGGGTGTGTATCACAGTTTTTCAAGAAATAGCCTAAATGCCGCTCAGTTGAAGAACAAATAAAGAAATTGTGGTACATTTACACTATGGAATACTACTCAGCTATTAAAAACAAGGAAATCAGGAAATTTGTGGACAAATGGATGGGACTAGAAATGGTCATACTGAGTGAGTTAACCCAGAAGCAGAGAGACTCACATGGTATATACTCACTTATAATGGAGCTCTAGCCCAAAAGTCATGTCCCACGGAAGTCTTCACTTTCCAGGAGATTGGGATAGATGTGAGGACATCCTACTGAGACTCTAGGTAAGAGAAATATAGAACATGGGGAATAGGGTCCTAGAAACCTACAAGAAGAACATGATGGGTGGATTGGGGCCTAGGGGGGATCTGTTCAAACTATTGCACTAACCAAGGACAATACAATAGTAAACATCGTACCCCTTCTCTGATCTACCCAATGGACCAGACATTCTCCACAGTTATGTGGAGAGTGGAGACTGAATTTGACATGAACTCTGGTGCCCCATATTTGACCACCTCCCCTTGGTAGGGAGGTCTGGTGGCACTCAAAGAAAGAATACCAAGATGAGACTTGATAGCCTATGACCATATAGTGGGAGAGGAGGTCCCCTCCAGTCCTAGACCTATGGCAAGGGAATAAGGTGAAAGCAGGACGGAGGGAGGAATGAGAGGATACAAGTGATGGGATGGCAATTGAGTCGTAATTTTAATACATTAATAAAGTTTAAAAAAATGGGTTAGCTGAATGGCCAGGACTCAGACCCACCCATGTTACACACAATATGGATCCCTCTCACCTGGGAATCAGCAGCACTGGTGTTTTGTAGCCCTTCGTTGCTCTTTAGGCTTGTGGTAGAATTCTATTGCTGAAACCACTGTGCAATTAAGAAACATGACTCAGATGATTCATGCTGTATCTCCCATGGTGGCCTGCTTTTTGGTATCTAGCATGCATGGTTCCAAAACTATGCATGCAAGCTGCCAGGGGAGGGATGAAATACACAATCCTATGCATCGATAACACCTATGAATCATGGCAAGATATGCATGAAATGAAAGAAGTGCTATTCACCTGTTGTTGACAACCAACAGCTGTCTAATTGAACTTGATTCCCAATCACCAGGAAAGAAAACCTGCCTAGTACTGAAAACATAGCCAGAATCATGATTTTTATGATGCTTTTTGGTATGTACCTGCATTACCTTATTATGCATACCATCTTCACTGCCTGAAAATACACCAGGTGGTACTCAAGAGAGTATGGAAGTCCAGTTTCAACACCAACTAGGAAAAACTGAGGTGGGGCATGAATCCTGTGCCTGACTGGCTGGTGACCCTGTAGACTTTCTCTGAGGGCAACCTTCCAAGCCGGAACTGACAGTTACCAGCAATAGCTTCCATGATGGTGGCAAGGGCTAGGGCTGATGGCTCCTAATGGGGGCTTCCAATGATGCTGGCAAGCAGGGCCTTCCACTATGGTGGCAAGCATCTAAAAAAGAAAGGAAAAAGAAAGAAAAGAACCGCACATACACATGCACACACACTTACACTAGATGAAGAAGTAAGACAGGCTCTGGCTGGTAGGTTTCAACAAGCTGTTTATTCTTCCTTTTATTATTGTCTTCTTATTTTCATCCTTATCCCTATTACTATGTGTTTTCTTCTTCTTCTTCTTCTTCTTCTTCTTCTTCTTCTTCTTCTTCTTCTTCTTCTTCTTCTTCTTCTTCTTCTTCTTCTTCCTCCTCCTCTTCTCCTCCTCCTCCTCCTCCTTCTTCTTCTGTCTTTTATCCTTTTCCTTTCACATTTTATATACCCCAACAAAGTATTTCAAGCAGTACAATAATCACAATGTGTTTGTATTCTATTTCTCTATAAATAAATGATTACAATGGATACAGGTAAGAAAATCATGTTCCACAATACCTTCACATGACCAAGTGTATTGCATATTATGGGTAAAGAACAAACATGAATAACAAGTTATTTCTGAGAACCCACCTACATTTGTACAAAAGCAACCTGTCACAAATTAACAGAGTATAAGCAAGCAAGGGAATTTCTCGGCCAGCTTTTCTTTACTGGCAGGTTGCAATTTGCAGTTACAAAGAAGGAATCAATTATCTTAAGAAGTAATCTTATGAAGATCTTAAAGGAATCACAAATCTAATCTCCTATATATAAAAATAATAACTAATTTCTACCTTAAGTTCTAAAGGTGCTTATCTACTCATTAATATATTTTATTAAATCATATCAGGAACCTGCAGGCAGAATAGTAGAATAAGGAAATCAATCGTCATCTCAGTTAGCAGCTCAGCTTGAAAGAGTCACGTAAGCCAATGGTGCTATGGGCCATTGTTCTTGCTTTGCCAACCTCAAAGAGTCTCTAGCTTTAGCAATAAGAGTATACTTTCTGTTAATTTCAATTGTCCCCTAGGATTTCCTGCATCAGGGCCAACAGCAAAAACATCTTTACCTTACTTTTCTAAACAATCTATTCTTCCTTAAAGTTTTGTACATCAGAGCCACTAGCACGAACATCTTTACCTAACATTGTTGAACAATCTATTCTTCCAAATTCTTTCTAAAGGTAGTAATCATTTTTAGCAATCTACATCTGTAGGTTGTTTTCAGAGATGGTGGTTGAATCATTAATCTGTTCCAGCAGCAATGCCTGAAAGAGTTCAAGCACTGTTATTGCTTACGCCAATGACGAAGCCCAATGAGGGCCTGGGAGCCCCCTTTGCAGTACTCACACAATTCACATATTAAGGGGATTATAAGGACTGCAAAGGTAACAAGCAGAGCTTTGCTCCATATCAGCATGAAGCCCTCAGGACACACAGTTCTCGGTTGTTACGCATCATCGAGACACCCATTGTGGGTTTGCTAACCGGTGGGCCGCATTCCATGAGTTCTAGAGCTATTTTGCTGTTCTTCTTGGATTGACCCCAACAAGAGAGATTTAGTGGGAAGGACACCTTCAACTGCTTTAAAGTACCTGGATTTGGTTCTCAACACTTAGGTTGTGTGTCTCACAACTGCCTATAACTCTAGCCCTGGGAAAACCACAGTCTATTCCAGCCTCTATGAACATACAAACACATATGCCTTACCTGCACAGATGCCAAACACACATAATTATTAGGAATTATGAGGCTGTCATCTCTACATATTTTTTCATCTTATTCATCTAACATTCAGTGTATTTTTCTTCTCTCTCTAGTTTAGCTTTCTCACATTGTATTATTTTATTCTATCTCCAATCTTATTTCCTAATCAGATTCACACCTTTGGTTACATCAATGGCATCTTCATGTCTTTTCCTGCATTGATACTTTTCTTTAATATGGTATATTCCTTTAGGTAGACATATTACAGAGTATTTGTCTAATCACATACTGAAAAATAATGTGGTTATTTCCAATTTGGGGTAATTATGAATCAAGAAGCAAGCAGGATTTGTATTCAGTTTTGGAGATGTTATACATTTTCTACATGGATAAATAGCACTATATTATACAATATGTCATGGGTACTTTCCTTCCAAAGTAGGTTAACCGTTGCACATGCCCACTACCAGAAAGGGAAGTTGTTTTATTAGTTTTAAGTACTAACCAATATTTCCTGTTGTCATTACATTACATTTTAGCCATTCAAATACCTGTAAAATTATGTTCTATTTTATTTTAGCTTGAATTTTTTGATAGTCTATGGCAAAGAAAATAGTCTTTAATTGTTAATTTTCTATATATAATTTCTTGGATGAATTGAAGTTTATATATTTTTAATATATTTTATTAAAGTTGGTATTTAGTTGCTGTTTGTTGTTGTTTTAAGGGAATTTGGAGTATATTATATACAAGAGCATCATCTAACATATGTTTTCTAACTCTTTTTACTACTATGTTTGTGACTTTCTGTTCTCTTAAAAAGTGTTTTTTGAAATAAAAGTATACTTTCATTTTGATTGGTTCCAAATTTTATTGTTTATATGGATGACACATTTGTGTTGTAACACAAACTCATAGTGCCAGTAACATCTATATTATATCCATGTTGTCTTTTATAGTTTTATTATCTATTTAGACCTGAAAATAATATTTTAATTACTTGTACTAAAAACACAAGGTTTATATTAACTTTATACATTGTCATATTTAAGGGCAATTTCTCTTACTGAAAATTTAATCTGTCTATCCCATATAATCTGCAAAGTCAGCCTCTTCCAAAGACCGTCTTTAGTTTCATGTTGTATTTGTTATGACAAGTTCTCCATACTGAAAACAGAGAAGTTATCATAAAACTCCAAATGGCTAAATATAAAAAAAGTGGTTGGGCAGGAAGCAATAGAAATAAAAGAAGGCATTCTTGTAAGTGGGAGAAAATATTAAGTGAATTTCTACCAGATTGTTTATATATTGCAACACTAAGGGCGACTGGGACTTGAGTCTGAGAAGGAAAACGCAGTGTAGAGCCCTGCTCTAGAACCCTAGACACAGAATACTATGTATATCCACTGTTTTCCATGTGCCTCTGCATCTCCCTATTTCCCAAGATTAAGTTAAATGTAATAACACATACACAAAGAAGCAGATGTGGATGGTGAGCAACTCATTTGGCAGCATTGTATCCCATATACATACAATTTCAAGGAAAGTAGATCATAGTAAGAAAATAGTCTGATTTTGAAAAACTACCTCCATGATCCTGAAAATAAAAGATGTGGAAAAAAAACCCTCAAATTTATACATGTACTACAAGGTAAATTATGTTTTAAACATTTTGTGTTTCCTTTGGTAATAATTTTGATTTAGGATTTTGGTTATGTGACACTAATAAACACTTTGGTTTGTGTCTTAGTAGTTGGAATACATATAAATTTTCTATTTTAGTAAGGTTTAATATTTTATAAATATATAATTCACTATCTGTTTGTATAATTGTGTATGTGTATGTGTGTGTGTGTTTGTTTATTTGTGTGTGTGTGTCTGCACGTGAGTGTTGAAGAAAACCAGAGTGTGTGGACTCACCTTACCTTGGAATGGAATTCTGAGAGATTTCTGAATATTGTACTCAGTTTTGTAAGAGCGGTGACTACTATTAATAACTGAGACATCTCACCTGTTAAGAGCTAACATTTCTAAAATATAAAGTCTAAAATTTCTATTTTTTAAATAAAAAAATAAAATTAAAAGCTATTTTTTCTCTTGTTACATCAGAATTTGCCATTAAAATATAGAAAAACTGTTCTTTTATGTGTTTCTTTGTAGAATTTTCACCAATAAATTTTAGAGTTAAGTAGTGTTTATAGATTTTCTATATTTTGTTTCATTAATCAAACAAAAAAGGCATTTTCAGGAAACTTTGAAAGTAAAACTTAGACATTAGTATAGAAAAGGAAGACATTGAATATACTTCTAAAGAAACTTTCAACACATATTTTATTTGTTGGTTGTTATTTACAATTTTACTACTTCTCAAAATCATCTTCAGGCTCTATCTTATTTCTCATAATTTTATCTATTTTTAACTTCAAAATTATATACATATATAAACATGTACATAAATATTTATTGCATTTAGCAGGTGGTTATAGCAATATAAATATTCAGAAGTTAAAGAAGACTATTCCATTAAAATTGATATAATCCTTGTTAGGTACTCTCACAGAACCCTGTATATATAACTAAAATGGCATTCTATTTCTTGGCCATTGCATGTAACCGGTTAAATTTAAAATATTGACTTAAAAAGAACCATAGTGAAAATTAGGTTCAGTAAACTATAATATTGTAATATTATTTCATTATGAATATTTCACTTAAAATTTGAACTTAGTATATATCTTACATTGTTGCATACATATAAGTATTTCTCACTATGACTATATTTATGATATTCTTCTTATTAAGAATCAATATTCTAAAAGTATAGGTAAATGATAAAATAATTCCTATAAAAACAAATATATTACTAAATATTAAAAATTAGTAAGTATTAGTATTATCTGTATTTGAGCAAAATGAATATATTTCAAATATTAAATCTCAATTATATTACACTCAAGTTTCTCATTCTAACTCACCCTTATATTATAGGTACATGGAGTTTATAGACAGGAAAAATTGAATTTTAGTAGCACTAAATCAGATATGAACATCATCTGCAATAGAGAAAAAATATCCCTGATGAATAAAAATTCAATATAAACTCAGTTGATTAATTTTAATAATTCATTTCTATTAACTTGAACTCAGAATAATGCTACTGAGACTGTAGATGAGCTAATTAACAGTGCATCTAGAGAATAGTGCCTTGCTTAATGACTTGAAATAAGCTTTAGGATATGTTATTTTAATTGTCACTTTGTACCTGATATCATTGATCTAAATTAAAATATGGTTGTCAATTCTATATCAATTCATGATAATTAAATTATATTTTATAGTACTCCATAATACAGTGCAATCCTGTCTATGTAGAGAGAAAAGGAATACATCTTGACCACATCTAGAACTGGCTTTGCTTCATAACTTATATTATTTTCATGTGACTTTTCTCTTTACAAGCAGGCGTCCTTCACACATCTATGAAACATCCATCCCCTTTCCGACCTTTCTAATATATACTCATGCTCTCTGCTCTTCTATGACTGTCCAAGTCATTTTAAAAACAAAGCTGTGCACGTTGTAAATCAGTATGGCATTGTCTTGATGGTAGTGTACTATGGTTGTGTGGTTTGATGGTTTTATGGGACTCCTAACAGAGGGAACAAGGCTGTTTCTGACTCTTTTACTTGATCTTGAGACCCTTTTCCTCCTACTGGGTTGCCTCATCCAGTCTTAATATACCTAGTATTTTTTTTTAAACTTTTTATGATCTGTTTAGTTGATATCCCTGGGCAGTCTGCCCTTTTCTGAAGGGAGGTGGAGGGGAAGTGAATGTGGGGGAGAGTGTCGGTGTGTAGCGGGGACTAAGTGCAGTAGAAGTAAGGAAAACTATGGTCAGGATGTAACATATGAGGGATATGATAAATAAATTATAAAAGGTGCTGCTTCTGTGTAGAAGTTTCCTAAGTTCGTATAACATCATTTGTCAAAACACAGGGTTAATATTGTGTTTATGGAGTTATTTTGAAAAAATTTTTGCGTATTCCAATATTTTAAACTATTTCATGTATATCGTCTCTTGCAATTTGAAAGTTTCAAATGTTTAAAATGTTGTATAATAAGCAAGGAAAAGGAAAAACTACAATCAATTTACAAAATGAACTTTAAGGTGTTGACAGGTGATTTCTCACAGGAGATATAAAGAAGTTTATCTTACATGAAGAATTGAGTTTATCTGAGGAAACTTTATTTAAATTAGTACTGCCAAAATTTGTATCCGTAGTGTCCTCTCAAGGCCCATGTGTTCAGCCAGCCAACAAGTAGCTGTTGCTATAGTGAGCTGGTGGAAGTTTTAGAAAGTGAGGGCCTAGGCAGGAAGTTAGCTAGGTGGGGGTGTGTCCATGAAGAGAAGAATGGTGTCTGGTCACTTAACTTTTCTGCTCTTTACTTCTGATCATCATGAGGTCAGCCGCTGCCTCACCTTAACCACATCTTTTTCTAGGTATGCTACCACAGTCCCCCAAAAAGGACCAAGCAAGCATTTATTGAAATTATAGGTGAACATAAAGCTTTCCACTTTTAGTGGATTCATCTTGACTATTTTTCTACAAAAAACAGAAAACTAACACAGCTAGTTCTGTAATCGTTATTCAAATAAAATATTCCAATGATATTATTTTAATTCCTTTACCGTCCATTACTGTGTATTTAAAGTTATTTAGATTAACTCTACCTTCTACCTCAGAGTTGGCTGATATCTGGATAAACACTACCAAAAATCTCCTCTTCCAACTGAAAAGTAAGTATTTCAGGTAAAATTCATTTGTTATATAAGTATTGGATAGATAGATAGATAGATAGATACATACATACATACATACATACATACACACATACATACACAGATAGATAAATAGAAAACTAGTTTTTCAATTTTGAAAATATCTTTATCACTCTTAAAATTGTTTTTTATTTGTCTAGTAGTATCATTCCTCAGTAAAAATACAGATAAAATTAGGAAATTTAACTAAACTATCGTGAATTAGAAACAGAACTAAGAAAAAGTCTAATTGTAAATACCACCTCATACTAAGAGACTGGTCCGAGAATTAGGTCGGCCAATTATTACTACACAAGTAGCATGGGACAGTGTACAGTAGCCAATGGGTTCCATGTCCAAGTCCCGAAAAGCATTGCTATTGCGTTCGTGATAAATGTGGCTGGATTGAGAACAAGACCAGAGACTTGTTCTGACTGCAGCAATAAATCTCTCAGGTTGTTACTTGTCAGTTATGAAATTATTTTCTTTTAATGCAGAATCCAGCGATCCACTTCTTAGCTGCTTTTCGTTCATTTTTTCTTTTTTCTTTTTTTCTTTTCTTTTCTTTTTTTTTATGCTTGAGTGAATGAAAGATGATTGAAGGATTAATCATGCACCCTCAGCTGCATTCTCAGCATGTAATTTTTAATTCCTGAGACAGGAGTTTTTCAATCTGTATTTCTTCTTTATGACTAGTGACATGCAAGTTTATGCTATTTGTAACAGGAAGAAACTGAAAAATCAGAAGAGTAACACAAATACATTGTTCCCAGTCCATATGCCTTTCTTCTCAGAGGTTTCCCAAAAGGTAACTGAACTATAGGACCTGGATTTTAGCTCTTGTTTATTGTGATACATGTTAGACTAGCAAACTGTACCATTTTGTGAGTCAGGTTATCTTTTGGATCTTAATATTATGTTCTAGTGAAGCACACAGAATAGATGAGTAGATTACTCATAACACCCTTTGTTACAGATATATTAACAAAATGTCTTAGAGTGAGAATCTAGGAAAATGTTAGGGCCATAAATGTGGTAGGATGCATTGCAAATATATGTGAAATTATTAAAGGACAAATTTAATGCAAAAAGTCAAGAAAAGTACTTTGAAATGTGAGATTTATTTTAATATTCTTCTATAAAACTAGAGGCAGTGAGCTCTAAGACGCAGTCTGTGTCAGAGTCACAGTCTCCTGAACTAGATCCTGCTTCATTCACAGACAGATGCCTTTTCATGATGACCTCACAGGTGCATACGTAACAAGTAATGACAGAAGGTCCTTGGGAATCATTTGTAAGGGCAAAATGTCATTTATTTAAAATCCTGACAAAGACATTGTTTTCTAATACCATCAAATTAAAGGTTAATATTTCAGCACAAAAATTTTAGGGAGGCAGAAATATTTATACAGAATATATTTGTGGATATATGCAACATTTATGTATTTATACATATTTATTTAATGGTTATTTGGCATTCTTTATAACATTCTGATTCTCTATTATATTTGGTGAAGGTCATGATTCTACATTTTTTGTTTTAATTTGTAAATGCAACATAGTAAATATGTTATGTTTAGAAATTAAGAGTTGTAGCATAATCTCTAACAGAAATTACCATGATATAAAGCAAGAAACATTGCTGAAATTCATAATTAAAACCAAAGAAAAATTCTCTAAACATAATTTTCCAACTCATGAAAGAATATGCTTATAGATGAACTAAATTATTGAGAAAATGATCAAAATAAAGTAAATAACTGGAAATCAGAATGGTATGTATTACCAGTGTACAGTGACATGGAATTACATATCTTTTGTATGAGCCCGGAATTTATGCAGTTTTTTTATTATTTTGAAAATTCAATGATTTATATAATTTTCAGTCTATTTTTCAAGATAACAGCATATGTACAAAACAATTATTGAGGCAGCCTAAGGTTTGTTATATGAATATATATATATGTGCATATATATATCACTATGCAAGATGAAATTAAATTATGTATCATCACACTGAAGAAAAGTAGATAAAAACACAAGATTCTAGATTAAAAATGCAGAAAAAATGACTTTGTTTATCTTATATAGCTGGTCTGATATGCTTTGATGCTAATAATTGTTCACTGTGTCTGAGCCCCAAGACTGCTATGCAACATTGCCTAAGAACCTTGTTTCTGTTTGACCAATAGAGACCTCACACCAGGGCAAGGCAAATGGAACAGGTGTGGCTAAGTTTCTTGGGCTTGGGGAGACAGACAGAGTTTTTGGAAGGAGAAAGCCATGCCACGGGTTAAAGAAAAAAGAAGTATATGGCTGGTGAATGGAAAATTTAGCCCAGATGAAGAGAATTGGCAAGTGTTTGGGATTATGGATGGGAGGTTGCTCAATAGAAATTATGAGAAGCAGATGACAAGGGATTGGGATAGGTTATGGGATACCTGTCCCAGTATGGGAAGAAGTTTAGAGGATTAATATCTTCCCTGCCTCCGCGGTTAACTAAGGCTATTTTAGAATATAACAGGTATCTGTGTCTTCATTGATTGCAAGCAGGTTAGAAAATACTGCCATAATAATAATTATAGCCCTGATGATAAACATTATTAGGCCTATTGATAAATTTACCACAACATAACTGTAGCCTGGATATTAATTAGAGAGATTAATTTATCATTAAGGCTTCTAGCGAGGTCTTTAAAACTGAGAAATAAAAGCAAGAGTGCTGGTCCTGTCCCTTGTTGGTTATAACACAAGGGGAGCGCTGGCCCTGTCCCTCATCCGGGCAGCATAATAGAGCTGGCCCTGCTGGAGTGCGAAAGGGGGAGCCTGTCCCAAATGCAGGAGAGCAGGATAGATGGCTCTGCTCCCCTGCCAGTGTTGGCATTGGATGAGCAAACCCTGGCAGTGTTGGAAAGCTTTCCCCAGTGGTGTGAGTGCGATAGAGCTGACAGGCTGACCAGCTCAACTTCCACCCAGGCGCAGATCCAGGGTTTTACATCGCCCCTACCCAAAACCTATCCGACTGATAACTGCAAAAGTGTTTGAGAGGACTGATCCTACAGACACAAGGCTTCGGGATCTTCATGACACAGAGCAACAACAGGAGCTCCAAGAGGAGACCAATGAGGAAACAGCACTGATAATGTAACAAGATCCAGAAACTTCGAACTAAACCAATGACCTATGGCAGTGAACATGTGCAAGTAAGATTGTGTGGAGAAAAGGGTATACTGTGAGACACGCTGTGACATAGTGTAGTTTTCACAATGAGAATTTTATTTTTTGTTTGTTTGCTGTTTGTTTTCTTTTGGGAGCATGGTTTTAAGGGTGAAGAGTGGGTACACAGATATGGTGAGATTTTTGGGAATGGGGTTCATGATGTGAAATTTACAAAGTATCAATAAAAAGTTAAATAACAAAGCAAGATAAAATAAAATAAAACTGAAAAATCAAGCAAATGAGTTAAAAAGTAAAGTCAAAGTTTAATGTAAAAAATAAAAATTTACATCAAGGCAAAGGTTGTAAACTGGCTAGACGTCAGTGGCAACCAGTTCTCCCATTATCATGGGCATTACACTCACACACACAAAAAAAAATAAGCTGTAAAGCATTATATAATTGCTCAGTGGTTCTACTGTTTCTGATTTCCCTTTGGAAGACATATGAATATGACAGAGAAAAATGTGAGCTTTCATACACACAAGGCACTGAACAAATTTCAGAGTTTAAAAAAAACAGCAGTTCAGCAACACAGTCCTGTCAGTCAAAGTGATGAAGCCAATTTAGTTGAGGGCATCAACAACTGATGAGGCTGGAAATAGTAAGAAACAACAATACATGAACAAAAATAAGAAGAGACAGAAGTTCCTATTTAAAAGGGAAAGAGAACATAATATCAAAAGCTTTCATGTAGAACTAGGCAACAATTCCCTGATTAATGGAGTGTGTAAGGAAAGAAATGCTTGGACGCGACCTTTGTCAATGTATTCAATCTACATAACATGAAGAATAGTCATTTAGATGCCCAGTAGAAGTGTAGCCCAGACAAATTGTATTCTGAAGAAATTGTGTCTTTTATACAATAACAAAACTATTGTTTTTGCTTTCTATGAGAGCCCATGTATATGCTTTGTAAATACAATCATAAGTATGTACTAAAAACATTTTTTTGTTTATTTTTCTCTGTGTAGCTTTTGCTACCCTGGACTTGCTTTGTAAACCAGGCTGGCCTCAAACTCACAGCTTTCCACCTACCTAAAAACATTTTTATATTTATATGTTTTTATATTTAAATTTACAAATGAAGTCCAGCCTATGTGTACAATGATTAATTTACTACCAAAAAAGAAGATAATCACAAGATGAAGTATATTGATTGTAGATTGTTTCCTGTTTGATAAGAAACGCAATTACCTTTTTATTTTCTGAAATGGTAAAAGGAATATAGTCAGATAAGTCATTTTATATGTATATATATATATATATATATATATATAAAATCATAACTAAACATCCTGCAGTGGTTAGAAACCATGAAATACATGTCAATACAATAAACTTTCCCCAAGAAAATCTTAGTGAGATAACTTTAGATATACAAAATCTCTCTTTGTCTCTCTGTCTCTGTATTTCTCTGTCTCTCTCTTCTCTCTCTCTCTCTCTCTCTCTCTCTCTCTCTCTCTCTGAGTGTGAGTATGTGTGTGTATGTGTGTGCATGTATGTTTAAATGTGCCTTTTACTTCCTTAGAAGATGGCATAATATGAGAGTTATATCCATGATTTACAAATACATGGCTTGGGCTAAGCCCAGACCATTTCTATCTAAATATCTCTTGGCCTAGGCATGGAAGATTCTAGCCTCCATTCAATCTCACCTCTTGTAAGCCCTGACCTTAGTAGCTTTAGCTTCTAGCCTCCATCTGCTGACCAAGGCCTAAAATGTTTCCAGCTTCTGAGACTTACTGCTGAATAAGCTCACCTTTCCTAGCTCTTTCTGAACTCTGGCTGGCTGGTTCAACTCATCTTCTCTGTTTCAAACTCTTCTCCAAGATGAGTGATTCAAATTGGCTTCTCTAAGCTACTCCCTGAATTGCTCTACCTGGAAAAACTGCCTTTGAATTCCTCAAACTGCACTTGATAAATTCAACTGCATTCAATTGCCCACAGCTGAACTGCACCAAACTATACTGTACTCCTGAACTCTACTGTACGATCTCCACAGACTCTCTTTCTCTTTCCTTGAGCTGCTCCTAAATAGCTTCTTTCTCTTGGCTGCTCTCAAGAGGGTTGTTCATATCCTATCTCTGACTAATTTTGTTAAATCTTTCTCTGATTGGTCACTTGGTCTGTCCCTTTATTAGGCGTCATTATTTGGGATTAAAGGTATCTACTAAACGTCTGTCAGAGGGATTAAAGCTCTCTCATGTCTAGATTCCAGCCAGACAGAAGGATCAAGGGTATGCATTCCAGCTAGAGGGGTTAAATATGTGTACTAAGGGCAGGTCCATGATCCAGCCAGATCACACAACCTAGGTCCTTGCATGTGCTCCCTTGCCAAAGAATCCATGTTGCTAGATTAAAAGCTAGATTAAAATTCTTTTTCTCCCTCTCCCTCCCTGCAAACCTCCCTTATGGTGCATGTGTGCATGTGTGTGTGTGTGTGTGTGTGTGTTCTGTTGATTTTTTTTTTTTTGGCATTTTGCTGAAAGCTGGAATCATCTGTTTTGAGAAAGGAATGGTAACTGAGAAAATGCTTTTTAGCAGATTGGCCTGTAAACAAGTCTGTGGGGACATTTTCATGATTCAAGATTTTTGTGGGAGGGCCCAGCAGAAACGGATGGTGCATCCCTTCAGGGAGTGATCTTTGGTTTTATCAAAATGCAAGCTTAACAAGCCATGAGGAACAATTAAGTATTCTTCCACAACTTTTGTTTTATTTCATGCCCCAGGTTCCTGCCTTGAGCTCCTGCCTGAATTTCATCAGTGATGAACTGTAACATGGAAGTATAAGCAAAGTAACCCTTTCCTCCTGAGTTAATTTAGTTATGGTGTTTATATATAAAAAAAATAGAACACTGTAAAGAAAACAGGAAAAGAGATGATTACCTTGTTCATGAGCTATTATTGTGACACACATAGTTATGTTGTTTCTGAGAGTTTTGTGGAAGGATTTTCAACTTTATACTTGAAAATCCATTGTTTGATAAGAAATTAATGAGCCGATGTAGGAACTTGAAAGGTAGTGGTGAGAGCAATATAGATAACGGGCGCCTGGTTTATGAAGTTTCAGAGTCCCAAATGCTGTACTGGGTCATTTATGTGACACATTGAATTGAGAATTTGTAGTTTCTAGTCTTGGGCTGAAGAATTAGTTGTGATTAATGGGAGACCAGCACTACTAACAGTGAAATATTTATTTTAATGAGACAATTGATGTTTGTTAGCTGCTGCTGAGAAAATAGCTATTATTAAGAAAATACCACCATTGCTGAAATGAGGTGCTCTAGGAACAATTACTCAAGGTCAACACATGGAAGCTGTGGTCCAGAAGGTATTCAAGGCTATATCTGAGACTCATAGATGAACGTGGGAATGTGTATGAGTCACCCAAATCCTGCTGATTTTGAAGACATGAGATGCTGAAGACTCACTGGAAAATGGAGAGCTTTCAAAAGCCAAGGGTTGGTACTGACAGAGTCTAGGAGAGTCTCCTGGTGAAAATACATTTTGCTTGCACTGGAAACCCCAGAATTTAAGAGGATGTAGAAAGAAACTGAGATTCATTACTATTGTTAAGGTTGGAGACCATTACAGAGAGGGCAGCATTACTTGCAGTGGAGAGGCCAGTATACCGAAGACATTAAGATCATGGAGTGTCTACCAAGGACAGCATCAGGTATATAGCAAAGTGACCTGAGTCAATCAAAAAACAAGATAAGTATGTTGACGGCAGAGCCAGAGATGAGGAGATTCTATAGTTCTTTGATTACAGAAGAGTATAAGTGACTCACAGACACTGGACACTGCACTTTTGTTTTGTTAGAGTTGAATTTTGAGGTGATTTGAGTAGAATATAATGCTATTTCTTCACTTTTAGAATAAGAAAACATTATAAATTGATTTTGATTTTATGAGAGCCTACTGTTGAGAGATTTTGACTTTTATTGGATATTTAAAGAGAACTTGAACTTGTAAATGTTGAAGTTTGTAAATGTTGTGTGACTTTTACAGTAATATTATGTTTTATATTGCAACATTAGTATTAACATCTTGGAGACAAACAAATAAGCAAGGATTAGTATTTCATAGTGACATATTTGAGTATAAAGCTGGCACGGGATGGCGTCTGATGGTTAATTGTTCCTTTGGAAAATTATCTGCATAGTTTTGTCTTTTCTACTTATGTGTTTAATTTTTGTCACCTTAGTATAATAAGCCACAAACTAGAGTAATCTGGAAAGAGGGAACATCAGTTGAAGAAAAGCCTTTATCAGACTGAGTGGTAGTGAAATATTTAGGATATTTATTTAATCATTGAAACATTTTATGACAAATTCAACCAGATGCCTTACCTTTTTTAAAGGATTTATTTGGAGGTATTTATTTATGTATATATTTATTTGCTATGAGTACTTCTGTTTGGCTGGATGTAGGTTTGATAATATGAGTGCAAGTACGTGTAGCATTCAGAGGAACTAGATCCCCTGCACCTGGAGACACAGGCCTCCGTGAGCCACACAAAAGGATAGTCATAATTGAACTCATGTCCTCTCAAGAGAGTAAGAGTGCTTAACCACTGATCTATCTCTCCAGCCAAGGACACATCATCTGTAACTAAATCTTTTCCAGGCAAAGTTCCTAGAATCCATATATGTATTTAAAAGCACACTATATTGTTATTTTATTTTTATTTTTAATTTGTTCAGTTTACATTCCCAATTGTGTCCCTACCCCTTATCCCCTCCCAATACCACTGTACCTCCCTAATTTGCCCTTCCTCCCTACCCTAGTCCTCAGAAAGAGAGCACTAATCTCCCTAACATTTGACCTCAGACTATTAAGATTCATCTGGACTGACTGTATCCTTTTCGTCTATGGCCTGGCAAAGCCTCCCCACCAGGAAGAAGTGATCAACATGTGAGGACCAGAACCCATATCAGAAGTAGTCTCTACTCTACATATTATGGAACGCACAGGATACTATATTTCCTATCTACTACATCTGAGCAGAGAGTCTAGGTTCTTATCATGTATGATCCTTGGTTGCTGCATCAGTCTCTGCAGCACCGCCTCCTCCATCCAGAGTTGTTGGCTCCGTTGGTCTCCTTGTGGAGCTCTTGTCCCCTTCAGGTCCCTGTATTCCCCAACTCTTCCATAAGACTCCCTGCACTCCACCGCAAAGTTTGGATGTGAGTCTCGGCATCTGCTTGGATCCCCTGTTGGGTGGATCCTTTCAGAGACCCTCTATTGTAGGCTCCTTCTTGTTCCTTCTCTTCAACTGCTTCTGTTGTCTATTTTATTTGTGTTTCTGAATGAGAATTAAGCATTGTCCCTAGGGCTGTCCTTGTTATTTAGTTTCTTTAAGTTTGTGTGTTGTAGTGTGGTTATCATGTATTATTTGCCTAATATCCGCGTATAAGTGAGTATATACCATGCATGTCTATCTGGGTATGGTTTATGTTTTATAGTTCCATGTGTGAGGCAGGAACTATTGAGGACTTGTTTACCCTGTCTTGACAGAGTTTGGCCGTCTACTCTGCCTGCATCCAAGCTTGCTCATTTTTAGGCAGAATTCTGTCTGTCTTAGCAATGAGGACATATTACCTAGTGACTGGTTTGCCACATTTGAAGCCATTTCCATAAGGAGGTTCATTGATGCTCACCATCTTCTTTGAGGTAGGCTGTGTGTTGGCAGGAGTTAAACTGTCTTGTTGTTAAAGAATCTTTAAACTAATAAAAAAAATCTTTAAATGTCATATTCTGTAGGTCTCTGAGGTTTCTGAAGACCTTATCTAACTATAGAATCTTTATCTTTCATTAATCTTATCTTTCTATAGAATCATATTTCACTATTAAACTTGGGATATGTATTCTTGTGATAGAAATAGACAGGTAATTGATATAACCATGATTTGCTCAACTTAAAGTTAACTTGTATTACTTATCTGAGGCAATGCAATAGCACTTTCCAAGTATTAGGAATAAGCCTTGTATTATAGTTCAGTTGTATAGGTACAATACTTCATATGGCCTCACAGTTAATGGTGTTTAAAATCACTCATGGAAGTGATTCATACATATCCTAAATACTGTCACCTTAGAGGACACAGTTTACTAGAACCAGTATCTTATATACAATCCCACCTTTTCCTCTATTAGAACAGCTTTGGCAATCATCTAACACAGGCTTAAAAACGCATTGCATTTATCAGTATGGTTTCTGAAATGGCCTCTGTTGTGAAGAGTAAATTTACATATAGTCTTGTCGTTCTACAAGTTACTATAAAGTCCAAGTACCATATAAATTTTTTAAATCTTATAATTCTTTTTTTTTTTAAATAAAAACAATTGTATTTACTTAGAAGCATTCAGAATGTCAACAAAACAGCCGCAATTTTTTTTTTTTTGCAATTACAGAGTGGTATTCAGTTAACAGAACAACAATTATCTTCGTATAAGCTGCATCACAGACAACTGAAGATGGAAAAAAAAAACAAAAACAAAAAACAAAAAAACAAAAACAAAAAAAGGGGGGAAAAAGAAAAGAAAAATTAACAAAACAAAACCTACCGTCCTCATATATAACTAATTTGTGCTGTGCACCAAGAACCTGCTTTAAATTTCCATGCCAATTTACAACTCGCAGACTGTACCAGGCAAGGTCAGTGGCCATTGAAAATACCACCAGGACAGGGCTAGCTAAAGACACATTCGGTAGTGTGTTAACTATACAAAAAAAGACACTGTACAGTTTAAAAACAAATCTTACGCAGCCTTACATTTCAATTTTTTTTTTCTTTAAAAGGAGTGAGTTGTGTACAGGGGGGTTAAATGCTTTATAGACAAGAAAAAAAACTGTGCTAGAACCAACTTATTCATCATCATCATCATCTTCCTCATCCTCATCTTCCTCTTCTTCCTCCTCTTTCTCATTTTCTTCATCATCATCATCATCTTCCTCTTCCTTTTTTTTCTTGCTCTTTTCAGCCTTGACCACTCCCTTTTTCGCTGCATCAGGCTTTCCTTTAGCTCTGTGGGCAGCAGTACCCTTCTCGTGCTTCTCCTTCAGCTTGGCCGCCTTCTTCTCATAGGGCTGCTTGTCGTCCGCAACCGTGTTGTTCCATATCTCTCCTAGCTTCTTTGCAATGTCACCAACGGAAGAGCCAGGGTGCTCTCCCTTGATTTTGGGGCGGTCCTCAGAACAAAACAAGAAGAAGGCAGAAGAAGGCCTCTTGGGTGCATTGGGGTCCTTGAACTTCTTTTTGGTCTCCCCTTTGGGGGAGATGTAGGTTTTCATTTCTCTTTCGTAATGAGCCTTGTCAGCCCCCATGTCTTCAAATTTCCCCTTTTCCTTCGCAGACATGGTCTTCCACCTCTCTGAACACTTCTTGGAGAACTCTGAGAAGTTGACAGAAGCATTCGGGTGCTTCTTCTTGTGCTCCTCCCGGCAGGTTTGCACAAAGAATGCGTATGAAGACATTTTGCCTCTCCGCTTCTTAGGATCTCCTTTGCCCATGTTTAGTTGGTTTTCGTCCGGGAGGCTCAGAGTCACCCGGTTGCCCGTCTGGCTCGCACTTGCCCCGGCGCTGTCTCTATGGAACTCAATGTACTGCAATGGCTCCTTATAATTCTTTTAATAATACAAAACATTAAAAGTTAGTTTCTTAATGACAAAAATGTACAAACATGTTTACTTTTAAAGATAATTATGAAAGTAATATTTGTAATGAAATCTGGTATTTCTATAATGTGTTCATTGGTAGTGAATAAACACTTGAATCTCTTTACAAAACAATTCAAGGTTTTCTTGTCTTTAATAGCTGAGTAGTACTCCATTGTGTAAATGTACCACACTTTCTTTATCCATTGTTCAGTTGAGGGACATCTAGGTTGCTTCCAGATTATTGCTACTAAAAATAAAGCTGCGATGAGCATAGTTGAGCAAATGTCCTTGTTGTATGGTTGAGCACCTTCGGGTACATGCCCAGAAGTGGTATAGCTGGGTCTTGAGGGAGGACTATTCTGAATTTTCTGAGAAAGTTCCAGACTAATTTCCAAAGTGGTTGTACAACTTCATACTCCCCCCAGCAATGGAGTAGTGTTTCCCTTTCTCCACATTATTGCCAGCATGTGCTGCCTTTTGAAACTTTGATCTTAGGCATTCTGACAGGTGTTAGATGGAATCTCAGCGCTGTTTTGACTTGCACTTATCTGATAACTAGGCACTTTGAGTATTTCTTTCAGTGATTCTCATCCATTCAATATTCCTCTTTTGAGAATTCTCTGTTTAGTTCTGCCCACCTCCCTCCGCCCTCTGCTTTTTAATAGAATTATTTTGTTTGGTGGTGTTTAATTTTTTGAGTGAGTTCTTTATTTTAGATATAAGCTCTTGGTCAGATGTGTGGTGGGTGAAGATCTTTTCCCAGTTTGTAGACTGTCATTTTCTTCTGTTAACAGGTCCTATGCCTTACTGAAGCTTTTTAGTACACTATATTTTTATTTTTTAAAATTATACTTTATTTCTTTATCTATTTATCTATTTATTTAATTGTTTAGCCAGACCTGAGTTCAGAGGGGAAACTTACAAGCTTGCTTTCTACTTCCATCTCTGCTTATGTTTTGAGAACTAAATTCACCTCTCCAATTCAGATTAACAAATGCCTTTATCCACTGAGCCACTTTTTTCCAGCTCCTAACCTGAGGATTTTAATCATGCATAAAAATATAAGGTTTGAAAAATTATACCCATCACTAATATAGCATATTACTTCTTAAAGATCACTTAAAGCTTCAGAAATATTAAGAACAGTTTATTGTTTACTATTAGATGTCAGTCAAAAACTCAGGACAAATGGCTGACTATGGTGCCTACTAACAAATCAAAGTAGATGCTGCCCAGCTCTCCCAGCATCATTCAGTATCTGTTTCCTCCCAGGACTTCTCATCCTGCATTCTAATTTATATCTCTCACTTTCAGGGCCTTCTCTTGCCAACCTCCTATATAATCCACCCATTTTGGCTACACTCATTTTGGCTCTTGGCCCTGGCTGTCTTTAGGTCAGCAGCTCCCCTCTCTCTCTCTTCCTCTCTCTCTCTCTCTCTCTCTCTCTCTCTCTCTCTCTCTCTCTCTCTCTCTCTCTCTCTCTCCTTTCATGGTCCTGTTTAGTCTTCCAGCCATGGTTAGCCTCAACTCTCCCTCTGCCTGCTTTCTCCGTTATATTTACAATAAAAAATCTCTATACTTTACTAGTAGTCATGTCCTCCCCCTCTTATTTCAGTTTTTAAATTCATTTACCATTTTGTAATAAATACCTCAGAGATACATTGCACCATATGAAATTAAAGTGGTGGTCAGCCATCTGTACTGTAGGTTACTGCGCCATTAAGAGGAGACAGCTTCTACAATCTGCTCTGGAAGGGAAAGTGCTGCAAGGCACATGGGGACTTTCAGTCCATGAGTTAATTAATGTTGCCATTTTTGAACACAATTATAAATGAGATTTACATATCCTATCACTTCTCATCAATATTAATAGAATGGGATATTACTGAAATTATAATTTTTCTTACATGAAAATGGAACAACCATGAGCATAATAGATATGTGAGAAATGCATAAAAACCTCTATTATCTGCATTGATTTTATTCTTGGGAATCTGAACTGTGATGGTTAATTTTTATTTTTTATTAAAAACATTTTTCATGCAATAATTCTGCCTATATGTTTTGCCTTCACCAATTCCTCCCAGTTCCTCCCCACCTTCTTTCCCGTCAAGATTCACAACTTCTATTTTCTAAAGAACTTCTGTATCTCTTTAGAAAACAAGCAATGAAGAAGGAATAATGATATGATAAGATAAAACAAAAAGTGAAATTACTAAACAAACCAACAAGAAAAACAACAGAAGAAAAATCACAAGATGTGGTGATACACATATTATCACACACAAGAATTCCATAAAAACACAAGGCTTGAGTCATAATATACCTACAAAGGAGCTGTAAGGTTAAAAAAAAAAAGGAAAATGACCTAATACAACATTACGAGACAAGAAACTTTCTAAGAGGTTTTGAGTTTGTTTTGTGTTGGCCATCTACTGCTAGGTATAGGTCCTACCTTTAAGAGTGATTTATTTTCCCAGTCATGCTCCCATGGGAAAATTAGTCTTTCATTTCCAAGTGGTTATCAAGTAGAGATCGCTTCTGGGTTTGGGATGGAGATATGTGTCCGTATATCTTCTCAGCTCTAGGATCACATCTGGTACAAGTCCCGTGCATGCTGCCCCAGCCTCTGAGTTTTATATGCAGTTCCTGCTGTGGTTAGTCCTGCTTTTCTTGGAGTTTTTATTCCCAGCTAGCTGTTGCAATGTTTCTCCCTCCTCTACTGCTTAGTTTCCTGATACATAAGGTGAGAGATTTGAGTAAGTATTTCATTTAGAGCTGAATGGTAAAAAGTCTCTCACTTTCTGCATATTGTCAGGCTGTGGGTCTCATCAGTATTTTTTCTAGTTTACTCTAGGAGGAACGTTCTCTGATGACAGGTGAGCCAGGAACTGATCTAGGATGACAGCTGAATATCCTTATGAGTAATTTTATTAAAACATTTCTTTAATAGATCCTTACTATTTGATTTTCCCATAGGTCCATGATGTATAATGCCTCAAATTCTTGTCAACCTAAGCAATGTCAGATATATATTCCATCTGATTAGTTATTGCTTGGATATTTCCATAATCTCTGTGCCAGTATTATAGCAGAGCATCTTGCATTAAGTATACTATTGTACATCATAGGATTTGTGTCTGGCTTGGTTTCTCTTTGTAGCTTAAAGACTGCCTTCCCTTCCCAAATATGCTAGGAAACAAATGTAAAGGTACTATGTAGGAATCAGCTTAATTTCTCCATAATCAGTGAGTTGTGTAGATTGTGGTCTTCACCAAGAGGGCCCTACTGTCACTTTGTAGAAGCAACCAATAGCCTTGGTGATATCCTGAGTTTTTTGGGTCGGGGTCCCAAGGGACATCTTTGACCACTGATTCAATTAGATGTAACCCAATCCTGGTACTGGAAGCTTCACTTAGTGATGCCAGGTGTTTAGTTTGGTCTCTGTCTCCCCCATTATTTGGTGATTTCATTAATATGAACTTTATATATGTACATGCTTTAGAAAGCTTCTACTGTGTTAGGTTTCCATGTAGATCATTAGATGTTCCTAAATTTTAAACCTAACTCCTTGTCCTTCCTTAAAGGGCTGGCCACTGGAAGGTTAACCATGCTGTAGTGAGTAGTATATGGGCGTCATAAATTTGGACTACTTCTTTTCTTCTTCTTCTACTTCTTCTTCTTCTTCTTCTTCTTCTTCTTCTTCTTCTTCTTCTTCTTCTTCTTCTTTTTCTCCTCCTCCTCCTTTTCCTCCTCTCCTATTCCTCCTCTCCCCCCTCCTCCTCCTTCTTCTGGGATTTTAAGAGGTGTGTTTAACATGTCTGGTTTGAAGCTTTCCATCTAGCAGCTTCCTAGATAAGTAGGGCTGTGTTTGTAGGTAGCTACTGTTGCAGTATATTTGACCCCATTGTAAACCCCAAGATTGTGAACTATAAAAGTCCTACTTTGGGCACCAAAATGTTTTAAATGAATGAAAAAATCCCAGTCATTAGATATTACCAATAAAGACTTGGGAGCCAAATGGAGGGAAAACCTGCTAGCTTGGAGAGGCAGAGAAAGCACCCAGCTGACGTTCCTACTCAGGTCACATCTCAGATAAAAAAGCCCAAAAAGCTCACTAGCTCAGCTGACAGTCAGGAGGATAAAGAGAAATATCCCAAGGCCAAAGCCATGCTAATTTAAAGCGCAAAAATCTCCTTTTTATTCACACTGTCTTAAATATCCTCCAACTCAAAGTCCCTCCTACTCTTTATTCTCTGTCAGCAGGTTTCTTGTTCTAACTCTTGGCTGAGGGTTAGCTTTATTAAATCCTCTGTACAGAAAGCTCTTGTATTATAGTGTATGCTAGTGCTGCCGGAACCATACCATAACCACCTGTTTACAATAAACAGAAACTTCTTGGATTAAGGGTGTGTGTTGGGGCTGAACCACATCATACAATAAACAGGTTCTTTTCAGTTCACAATTGGATCAAATGTCTTGAAACAAGGTACTGCTTGTTTTTGTTTTTCTGTTAAAAAAAAGAATTTCTTTCTTTTTCCACTTATTGTGACTGAAAGTTTTCTGGGTATAATTATCTGGGCTGGAATCTGGGCTTTCTTAGAATGTGTAAAACATTGGTTCTAGCCTTTCTGTCTGTTAGATTCTCCATTGAAGTGTCAGGTGTTTTTGTTATAAAGAAAGAAAATCCCAGCCATTCAATTTTACCAGTAAAGACTCAGGCCAGATGTTGGTTGTGACAACCTACTAGCTCAGAGAGGCAGAGAAAGCACCCACTAGTCTTCCTACTCAGGTTACATGCTAGAAGGAAAAGTAGAAAGCCAGAAGTTCCTTCTCTTTCTCCACATTATCTTAAATACCCTTCAATGCAATCCACCCCCCCCCCCCGTGAGCTTTCCCACTATTTAATCCTGTCAGCTGGTTTGTTGCTTTGCCTCTTGACCTAGGGTTAACTTTATTTATTCCTATGTGCTGAAAGCTCTCTTTTTAAAGGTATGTGCTAGGGCTGAGCTACAACATAACCTGTTTACAATAAACAGAAAGTTCTTGATTTAAGAGAGTGTGTTAGGGCTGACCCACACCAAATAATGAAGAGGTATTTACAGCTCACAATCTTGGCATTCACAATGGGATCAAATATCCTGCGAAAAGGTGTTATTCTAGTAAATATGCTTTTATATATTACTTGGACATTTTTCCCTTAAAGCTTTTAATAGTCTTTATTTGTTTTATATGTTCAATGTTTTGATTACTATGTGCTATGGGGGCTTTCTTTTTGGTCCAGTCTATTTAATGTTCTGTATGCTTCCTGCATCTTTTTATTTAGAGTGAGGAGTTTTTCTTCTATTATTTTGTTTATCTTTTTATTCTCTGTCATGATTCATACTTTATTTATGGTTACCTTTCGAATTATCATGAGGTAAGAAGAAATAATAAATATGAGGGAAGTGAACTCAACTGCAATAATGTAATAAATAAAAAATTGAGATGTGTTTTATCCCAAGCTGAGGCTGGAACCCAGTAAATTAAGCATGTCAAGCAGAGCTCTATTACTATGTCAAAGCCTCTGCTGTATTCTCACTTTTAACAAGAATCTGAGTAATAACACATTTACTGCATTTGATTTACTGGATCACTTTTATTGTGACTGTAGCGGGTTTAATTTATTTATAGTTAAGCTTTGTTTTATCTTGATTTTAAAGTCTTGTTTTATTTTTATTTTTTTCAGTTGCATCAAACATGTGTAACTTTAAAGCCATTCCAATGCTCAGAAGTAAGTCTAGATTATTAGGAGTCACATTTCCACATCTGAAGAAGAGAGAAGCATCCTTATTCCAGGTGTGATGTACACTTAACATCTCAGCTCTCCATATCGGAGGCAGGAGGGTCTTAGGTAGACACAGTGAAACTAGCTCCAAAAATAGCTGAAGTCATCTACTATTCCTGCCTTTACTATTAGTCTCTTATACTACTGATGCAGACTTATATTTCTTTTACATGGTTGAACGTTGAACAGGAATGCATTTTTAACATTGGACACAACTAATGTGTTTGCTATACCACAATTTAATCATTCACCAACTTACTGAAAGTATAGCTGCAATTGTAAATAAAATATTTTATTTGGGCCCCTACAAGGGTATTATTCATCCCAAATCAGCAAGAAGAAATCATAAGACAATGATGCCCCATTTCCCTTCAGGGGGTTGGGTAGGTTTTTGGTTACTTTCTTGGGATATAGAGCACTATTTTCATTGGGAGTTGGTTATAATATATTATTGGTCTTATTTAGAGAGAAAATAAGGTTAGACTCAGAGACGTCTTTCTTTTACTTTGCCTTTCATTCTTAGGTTTGGAGATGGCGTTAAAAGAAAGAAGGAGGAATATAGAAATAATAGTGACAAGAGGACAAAAAGTAGATTAGGAAGTCTACTCCTCAACTTAATGCCTTAATTATTACTCACAAGGTTATCTTTAATTCAATGATATATGATTTTGTATGTAGATGCAAAATAAGTTTAATTTTTGATACATTGGTATAGAATTCAAATGTAAGATTATTTTTCGTACACATTATATATATTTCTACTCTAATATGAGGTAATATACCCATACAACTCAATCATAACACAAGGTTTACTTCCAATACTTTGAAAATGCTATTGCAGGCTGTTTATAATAAATAAATTATATAAGTTAATTGTAGTTGATCAAATCATGGTCATATTAATTATGATATATTTTTATCACAAGAATATACATCCTAGGTGTAACAGGTAAATGATACGATTCTACAGATAGGAAAGGTAAAATAATTAGATAAGGTCTTCAAAAGCCTCAGACATCTACATAATATGGCATTTAAACATATCTTTATCATTTTAAAGATTCGTTGAGAATAAGACAGGTTAAATCCTGGCAATACCCTGCCTAACTCAGAGAAAATGATGATCATCAAAGAACCTCCTTATGGAGTTGGCTTCAAATGTGGCAAATAAGCCACAGGGCAAAAATGTCCTTGTTTGTGCTACAGAAAGAATTCTGCTTAAAAAATGGGCAAGTTTAGATGCAGGCAGGGACAGTAGCCAAATTCTGCCAAGACATGGTAAGCAGGTTTTCAATAGTTCCTGCCTCACAGCTATGTCTGTTAGATGTATTGGGCCAAAAGGCTGAAGATGGTGCTACAATGTCATAGAGAGTTTTGTGTGATTGTTCAGGCAACAAACTGTCTCTATCATCTTCTCATTTTGGAAGTTGTTAACCTGCACTTCCTGTATACTTAGGTAATTAATTTTATTTTTTCTCAAGTTTCCGATGGTGTTGAAGACAAAGTAGCTTAGTTTTACAATGAAGCTTAGATGTTTACGGGTTAAGATGTTTTTAAGTCTATATAAATATTTTAAGTTGATAATGATGATATATGATAGATATTGATTTACATTCAGAAGTTTAGACTCACCAAGATAGGAAAGATGTTTTCTTCAAGGCTGCCAAATACAAATAGCCAAAACACTATGAATGTAACATTTATACAATGCCTGATTTTTTATGGTTCTTCTCCCTCTGGATTACTTTTTTTCTATATGTGTAATAATATAAATGTATATGTAAAAACAGTAAATAAAAGTTTTCTCTAACCATGCCTATGCAGTCTGTGGACACGGATTACTTTCAACTCCTTGAGTTGAATACCAGGGCATACAATTGCTGAGAGTACAGTCCATTTTATTTTACTAAAATGTTTGCCAAGCTGTATTCCAAACAGTTGTGCCATTTTGTATCCCACGTGCAAATAATGAGTGTTGTCCTTGTTCCATTTGCTCATCAACATTTTGTGTTGTCAGTTGGACTTAACCGTATAGATGTGTGGTAATAACTCATTGTTACTTAAATGTGTTTTCCCATGATGATAATAAACAGAGGGTATATTTTCCTATATTTAGTTGCCATCTGTGTCTTTATTCATGAAAAAATATTCTTTAATGTAGTTGTAATTAGTAAATCTAATCCAAAAATCAATTTGTTATTGGGTAGTTTATATGTTGTTCAGGAGACATAAATACTTGCTTTACAGGACTGACCATGTTTTCTCTCTGTGTTACTGTGAGCACCAAAATGTTTCACAATATATTCAAGGATTCTGTCACTATTGTCCATATGTGTCTATCTTATTCCATGCAAAGAATGTATAACATGTGAAACCATTAAGCCCGAGAGTTCCTCTTTTGAGTTGTAGTTCAGGGTTGTCTAAAAGACTTCCAAAACATCGCAGGCTATTATTATTGTCCTTTTTTTTTCCCTCTAAGAGGTGAAATGTAAGTCCCTTTGCCAAAGACATTTTACACTTCAAACACAGGGCCAGAATGCCCTGAGTGACATGAATGCTTACTTTAGGAGGACTAGCTTTTATGATGCCACAAGACCCCTTTCAAGTTTCCAAGGGAGAAAAGCAACCTAGGTATGATACCTATAAACTTAAACAAAAAACAAAAAAAAACCCAATAAACCAAACCAAACAAACAAAAAGAAGAGACCAGGATCGTCAAGATGTAATAACACCAGTGGCACAGTGGTGACATGCATGCTTCATGGGTAATTAACACCTCTCTAATTGCATTCAATACCTACTATACAAATGTGAAATCATGCCTGGTACTAGACACCTATCCGGCTACCCAGGACCAGTGAAATCAAAGCCATTGAAGAAGAAAGTACATTCACTACTTCAGTAAAACATCATAATCCCTAACAATAACATAAATAGTTATCCTAATAATCACAACTAAGTGTAGTCCTCACCCTCATCAACAAAACTTCTTTTTGCAACATATAGAAACTATTACAGAAAACCACTATCAGTCAAAATGAAAAATTGTGGGGCCCATTCTCAGTGGATTCAGAATATCTCCCACAACTAAGTCTTTAGAATCATTGCAGAAGAAAGAACAGAAATATAAAATCTGGAAGACAGTGGGCTTGCTATGAGACAGTGTCTCCTAGTAATTTCAGAAGCTATACCCAAAAGTATCATAAGCATTAAGCTTATGGTTAGCTTTAACATAAGCTTTAAAAGGACACCAAAATAGTTGTGCTAATATGGACAGTGGCAATCCCAAGAGGCCTCCTCATTACAAAAAGAAACTCAGGCATATGAATAATGTCCAAGAGTGGAGAAATCATCTTTCTCAGGGAAGTTCACATCAGTATTTCATTCAGTATCATATGGTCAGACTTTAAAAACATATACATAAAAATAATATTATACAGAATGAACAGGCTGTAATATGTATTTAGGAATATATATATATATATATATATATATATATATATATATATATGGTTTAAGAAAAAGAAGAAAGGAAAATGTAATTATAATTTCAAAAAATTGAGATATTAAAAATAATATGTATCTTTTTAGCCTTCCTATGCTCAACTATAATTTTGATTGTGGGTCCCTAAAGAAGAGCTCCTAATCATTTCCCACACATTAATAGTGGGAGATTTCAACACCCCACTTTCACCAAAGGATAGGTCTTTGAAAGAGTACCTAAACTGAGAAATAATGACACTAACCAATGTCATGAATCAAATAGATCTAACAGATATCTACAGAACTTTTCACCCAAACAAAAAAGACTATACCTTCTTGTCAGCACCTCATGGAAACGTCTCCAAAATTGATCGTATAGTAGGTCACAAAGCAAGCCTCAATGGACACAGGAAGATTGAAATAACACTCTATATCCTATCAGATCATGAAGGTCTAAAGCTGGACTAAAACAACAGAAATAACAAAAAGCCTACACACACACATGGAAGCTAAACAACTCTCTACTTAATGACACCTCAGTCAAGGAAGAAATAAGGAAAGAAATTAAGGACTTCCTGAAATTCAATGTAAATGAAGGAACAACATACCCAAATTAGTGGGACATATTGAAGGCAGTGCTAAGAGGAAAATTCATAGGAGTAAGTGCTTTATAAAGAAACTGGGAAACATCCCTTATAAGCAACTTAATGATGCATCTGGAAGAAGTAGAACAAAAGAAAAAGAAACACCCAAGAAGAGTAGACATCTGAAAATAATCAAACTCAGGCCAGAAATCAATAAATTAGAAACAAAGAGAACAATTCAAAGAATCAACAAAACCAGGAGCTGGTTCTATGAGATAGCAAGATATACAAACTGTTAGTCAAGCAAATTAAAAGGCAGAGAGACATTACCCAAATTAACAAATCAGAAATGAAAAGGGAGACAAAGCAACAGACACTGAAGAAATACAAAGAATCGTAAGATCCTACTTCAAAGGTGTATATGTCACAAAATTTGAATATCTAAGGAAAATGGACAATTTTCTTGTTCAATTCCACTTGCCAAAATATAATCTAGATCAGATAATCAAATTAAATACTCCTATTTCTCCTACAGAAATAGAATCAGTAATTAAAAGTCTGACAACAACAACAACAACAACAACAACAACAACAACAACAACAAAGCCAAGGCCAGGTGGTTTCAGCATAGATAGTATTCTACTAGACCAAAAGAGAGAAATGGATGGAACATTACCAAACTCATTTATGAAGCCACAGTCACTTTGATACCTAAACCTCACAAAGACCAAACAAAGAAGGAGAATTTCAGACCAATTTATCTTAGGAATATCAACATACTCAATAAAATACTCATGAACCAAATACAAGAAAATATCAACTATATATGACCAGGCAAGCTTCACCCAAGATGCAGGGATGGTTTCACATACAAAAATCCATCAATATACTTCACCATATAAACAAACTGAAAGAGAAAAACACATGATCATCTCCTTAGATACAGAAAAAGCACTTGACAAAATCCAACACTTATTCATGTTTAAAGTTTTGGAGAGATCAGGAATACATGGCACATACCTAAACATAATAAAGGCTGTATGCAACAAGCCAATAGCTAACATCAAATTAAATGGAGAGATACTCAAGGAAATTCCTCTAAAATTAGGGACATGGCAAGGCTGCCCACTTTCTCCATATCTCTTCAATATAGTTCTTGAAGTTGTAGCTAGAGCAATAAGACAACAAAAGGAGATCAAGGGACCCAAATGGGAAAGGAGAATGTCAAATTATCCCTATTCACAGATGATATGATAGTGTACATAAGTGATCCTCAAAATTCCAGTAAACAGTCCTACAGCTGATAAACCCCTTCAGCAAATTGGCTGGATAAAAAAATAACTCAAAAAAGTCAGTAGCCTTCCTATACACAAATGAAAATCATACAGAGGAAGAAATTAGGGAAACTACACACTTTCTGATAGCCACAAGCAGTATAAAATATTCAGGAGTAACTCTAACCAAGCAAGTAAAAGACTTGTTTGGGAAAACTTCAAATCTCTGAAGGAGATTAAAGGTGACATCGGAATATGCAAAGATCTCCCTTGTTCATGGATCAAGGGAATTAACATAGTAAAAATGGTCATCTTACCAAAAGCAATTTACAGATTCAATGCAATCCCTATCAAAATACCTACATAAATTTTAAAATACATTGGAAGATCAATTCTCAACTTCATATGGAAAAACTAAAAACCCAGAATAGCTAAAAGAATCCATTACAATAAAAGATCCTCTGGAGGAATCTCCATACATGATCTCAAACTTTACTATAGAGCAACAGTAATTAAAACAGCAATGTACTCACATAAATAGGATGGTTGATCAATGGAATGGAATTGAAGACCCAGAAATAAATCCATACACATATTGACACTTGATTTTTGACAAAGAAGCCAAATCTTTTCAATGGAAAAAGGATAACATCTTCAACAAATGTTATTGGTCTAGTGGATGTTTACATGCTGAAAAATGCAATAGACTCATATTTATCACCATGTACAAAACTCAAGTGTCAAGAGACACTAAAACTGTTAGAAGAAAAAGTGGGCGAAGAGCTTGGAACACATTGGCACAGGAGACAACTTCCTGAACAGAACTCCAACAGCCCAGGCCTTAAGGTCAACAATTAATAAATGGGACCTCTCATGAGGCTGAGAAACTTCTGGAAGGCAGGAGACACTGTCAACAGAACAAAGCGTCAATCTACAGGCTGGAAAAAGATCTTCACCAACCCTACTCTGACAAAGGTCTAATATATAAAGAACTCAAGAAGTTAAACACCACCAAACCAAATAACCCAATTAAGAAATGGGGCTCAGATTTAGAGAATTCTCAACAGAGGAATACTGAATGGATGAGAAACTCTTAAAGAAATGCTCAACATCCTTAGCCATCAGATAAATACAAATCAAAACGACTCTGAGATTTCATCTTTCACACAACAGAATGGCTAAGATCAAAACCTCAAGTGACACCACATGCTGGAGAGGATAGAGAAACACTCCATCATTGCTGGTGGGACTGGAAACTTGTACAACCACTTTGTAAATCAATCTGGCACTTTCTCACAAAACAAGGAATAGGACTACCTCAAGACCCAGCTATTCCATTCCTTGGAATACACCCAAAAGATTCTTTACCACACAACAGGGTTATATGCTCAACCATGTTTATAGCAGCCTTATTTGCAATAGCCAGAACACGGAAACAACCTAGATGTCCCTCAGTCAAAGAATGGATAAAGAAACTGGAGTACATTTACACTATGGAATACCATTCAGCTATTAAAAACAAGGAAATCCTGAAATTTGCAGGCAAATGGATGGAACTAGAAATGATCATAATGAGTGAGTTCACCCAGAAGCAGAAATGCTCAAATGGTATATACTCATTTATAATTGGATACTAGTCCAAAAGAGATGTCCCAGGAAAGTCTTCACTTACCAGGGGATTGGGATAGAGGTGGGGACTTCCTATTGGGACTCTAGATGAGGGAAGTATGGGAGAATGGGGAAACAGAAGCATCCAGAGGGTCCTAGATACCTACAAGAACATCATTAAGGGCGGACCTGGCCCCAGGGGGTCTGCTCAAACTACTGCACCAACCAAGTACAATTCATGACAAAAGCATTGAACCCCTATTCAGATCTAGCCAATAGACAAGATAATCTCTAAAATTGTGTGGAGAGCAAGAACTGACTCTGACATGAACTCTGGTGCCCCATATTTGACCACTTCCCATTGGTGGCAAGGACTGATGGCACTCAGAGAAAGAACAGGAAGGCTACAAAGATGAGACCTGATAGGCTGTGACCATATGGTGAAGGAGGAGGTCCCCTTCTGTTACAGACCTAGGGCAGGGGAATAGACTAGAAGAGGGAGGGAGGGAGGAACAGGAGGATACAAGTGAGGGAATAACAATTGAGATATAATCTGAATAAATCAATTAAGTTAAAAAATTAAATTAAAATAAAATAGAGCTCCTAGATTACCCATGGCCTCAACCTAGATGTAAGGAGACTACCATGTTTAATTCTAATTCTACCTGGATGAGTAATGTTACACAGGATGGATATTTTCTCAAATATGAAAATGATCTTCAAAATAAAATTGGATTCTGCAGCATTACCACCTTATCTCTCTTTTATTGCTTATTACTTTTAGCACCTGATTCTATACTACACAACTCTCTTCTTTGTTGTGCTGTATTTGTATGTGGCCTTCCATCTGGCTTTTCTCCAGTGTTCTGTTGATTTTGCAGTGATTGTCAATTTGAATGAAAAGTTCACACACACACACACACACACACACACACACACACACACACACACATAATTCTTAGACACATTGTATAATTAACATGTATGCTTTACTTTATAAGACTGCAGAATGTAAAACTTCATCCAGAAAACAATATAATAAGATTCAGTAATAACAATGAGCAGAAAATATTTTAAGAGAAAGATGATCTTGACTACTTGATAAAACTTTTTTTTTAACAAAGTCTAATGAATGGTTTGTAACTAATAATATTTTAGGTGACATAATTTGATCATCTGTTTCCCCATTCTTGAACATGGAGTTCCAGGATCAATGTATGTACCACAGGTCTTCAGTGAGAATTTCATTGTTCTCTGTGGTGTCTCTATTGTTCACCACAGTGTCAGTTGCCTATGATCAATTACTGTCTGGAAATATTAAATTGAATTTTTCAAATAGTCATAAATTTTAATGTATGTGTAATTCTAGTATTGCAATGAAATCTTAAACAGCACATTGTTTTCACCTATGCCATAATTAATCACTTTGTGTACTGTATCCCAAATATGTACACTACCCTCTCAGAAGTCACTAACTAGCCTTTTCTTCTATCAGTTCTACTGGTGCATTTCAGCAATGAGTGCAAGAGACATTTATTTTATTTAAGGACAGTGATATGGTGAGGTCAGAGAATAATGACAAGAGATCATGAAAAGGAAAACACATGTACTCAGATTTATATTTCAATATTGCAGGGATAAGGGGACTAGGATCCAGAACACATAGAACTTGGTACTTCATATGAGTCAGGAATTCATTAGAAATTTAGGAACATATGTCTGTCTGGGAAATGAAGATCAGTCCAAAATTAACTAGTAGATCAACAAAGGAAGTCTCTACTGCTACTGTGTATCTTATGTTGCTTACTTCTAGTGCTAAGCAGTTTCATTACATAAAAATGACTTAAAGGAACCAAACTGTTAGACATTATTATTTCTGTAATGGCATGGTATGTGTCAAATATTTTATGAAAGTATTAGTTCTTATCATTCACAGTAGGCTAATGTTTTAAATAGCAGCGAGCGTGGTTTATACTTTCAGACATTGCTTTCAACTGCATTACTAAGAAATACTAATATTGGTAATAAAAAGTAATCCACTATGGTCTACTGTTCCTAATTTATTAATGGTGGAAAGCATTAGTCCCAGGATTAGAAATTTAGCGTTTTTGTTGTGAAAACAATAGTTTATAATGAGCTGCTTTGGAAATCAAAGGTATATTTCAAAGTCATTGCTCCCTCAGGAATGCTTAACTTTGAATAGCAATAGATTTATAACTGATCTCGGAGTAAAGAAAGCCTTTCATAACTCCTTGTGTTTCTTCACTGACTTATGACATAAAAGTCACGTGGTACATTAAAAAACCTCATTGGCACTTAGATAACCTTGCAACAGCTTTCTATATACAACATTATAGTGAACTCTTCCAAGAAAATATAGCTGACCATACACTTTAATGGCTTTTAATGGATGATCATTGATTAAATAAATGTCTTCTTTCAGTGCTCATCAAGACCATAAAAATGATTTAAATATGAAGAATTGAGACCAGGAAGTATTGAAATTCCCTTTCAACATCAGAACAAGCATTGCTAAAATTCAGTACTTCATGCATGCAGATCAAATTAACTCATACTTTCAACACCTACACATTCACACACGGGCTTGCATGCACTACTAATAAACTCACCTTAAATAAAAACTATGTCCTAATTAAGGCCAATATTCATAATTAAATATTATTCATAGTTAAGAAGTAGTTTTAATAGGAAAACATAGTCTCTTATCATTTTGCTAGTAGAATAGGAATATTCAGTTGTTTACTAATAAGTATTACAACAAATGTGTATGTGCATGTATGTATGTGTGTGCATATGAATTGACCAATGGTTTCATAAAGTCGTGCCAAACAGCTATTCATTTGGAACGAATAATAATTTTCAATGCAGAAGTAAAAAATAGGCTTTATTCAATAAGCACAATGTCCATTATGCATATTAACTACTTTAAACATTTACTACTATAATTTGTGTCATTTTGATGCAGGTATGGGATAGGTAGCTCTGTTCCTTATTATTTTAATAGGGCAGACAATTGTATATACATAACTATTTTTAAAGTAACTGTACTTTTATGCTTTTGACATGTAATCTTCATTGGCAAACCTAGAAACATTTTGATAACAGTACTGTACATAGTCACTTCTAAGATAGATAATTCTCAGAAGACATTTAACTAAAAATACAGCTCAGCATCCTAAATCTTACAAGAAACAATTTGATCTGTAGATCATAAGGCATCCACATGAATAAAGAAATGCCACATTTCACAATCACAATGAAATTTATCTAAAATAGCCTATGAAGTACATCCCAACCTGTATCATTAAGGAAATTCCCATTATTCAACATTTTGGTCCAGTCAATAATTATTTTCAATTATTAGTACACGATTAAAACACTCCACTCACTTAGTTACTTAAGCTTTGTGTAATTTTAAGAACAAAATGCCTGTTTGTATATTGTTAACACTTTGGCTATTATTTCTACTTGGCTTGTGAGGTGAGTTTCATTCTAACATTTGTACCACACTACTTGATAGGGATGCATTGTATTCTGTCAGTCTTGCCTGCGGACGTAATTTTCCTATTACACACCTCAAAGACACAGGTTTTACAAGAGTACTGCTGGTAAACTGGTTTAATAACCTGTCACTTAAGTCAGACCCAGTGACTTGGTCCACACTGCGTCTGGAAGTTCAGGAGCAGTGGAAGCAGCAGTCTGGCCTGATTGTCACTTTATTTCTGTCTGTCATTAAGTAACAGCCCTTCTTGCAGAATTCCATTACCCAATTCCATATGTCCTTGTCTGCCTTTCTAGTACTTGGATTACAAAATGCACGATGTGGGAATTGCTGGCATTGTTCTTGGTGTAAATATCCTATTGAAAACTGGGTTCTATTTTGTTTTGAAGCTGCAGGAGCTGCAATAAATCATGACATCTCTCAATGACACTTTCCGGTGAATATGTTTATTAGGCCAGACAACTGTATCACTGAATGTTATTTACCTCAGATTCTGACATATCGTGCCAGATGTTGAATTTAAACTCTGACTCAGTGATTGCAGCTTAAAACTACCTTGCCATTTTACAAAGCATCTGTTACAGGTGCCAGTCCTGTAAAACATGAGCAACAGAGTGTTAATGTAAGCAATTGCAAAGAAGAGCTTAAAGTCATTACTCTGGCAAGTTCAGATAGCATGAAGGCTAAGGCAAGTCAGAACAGAACCTGCTATATTAAAGAGAAGCATTTCTAGATTAGTATTTCAGCATACACGTATGTGACATATGTGAATTTAACTAATATTGCCCAACATAAATATCCTGAGTTCATAGTAATGTATATTAAAATATAAAATATATTAGTATAGTTAATTATAATATTGATTATATGATAAATAACAGATTTAATATATATTAAAATGAAATATAATTGAGTGTTTATGTTGGCCTTTACAAAACATATTTATAAATTACTAAAATAATTATGAATTTGTACATTTGTAGTAAAGTATACTTTCAATATGGTAAAGTGTCAACTACTCAAGACTATATATATAGTTCTAAAATAAACCCTAAACTTTGAGGTGGTTTCAATTAGAACACATAAGCAAGTGAGGTTTTAAAATAGTGGGGTTTTTTTTTGAGAAAACATATAAAATAAATTTCTGAATTTTAAGTTCAATTAAATATTTGTATATTTATTATAATTTGGGATTTTCCTTTAGTATGAATGTAGAATTGTGAATGTTTCACATGGAAATTGTCTATTAATTAGATTTTGATAACAAAATTATTAAAAATTTTAATTAAGTAAATTTTTAATTATTGGAAGAGGCAGATGGATCACTGCTCTTTTGAGGCCAGCCTGATCTACAAACAAAGTCTAGGACAGCAAAGCTACACAGAGAAAAGCTGGTCTCAAAAACAAAAAAAAAATGTAAAATGGAACAAAATATTTTGAAAATTTGGGTTAATTTTTGTCCAATAAAAAGCAACAGAAAAAAATTATCAGTTTAAACATCATGCAATCACTCATGCTTTTATTTGATTGTTCAAAGACTGATTGCTCTTTAGTAGAACAGCTTCATGCCCATAACTTAGAAAGTAAGAAATTTGTTACTTTTATTAATATAAAATATTTGTATGTTTCCATCATTAGGATAATGTTTTTATGAGAATAGAGTAGAGCACAGAATTTGAATTGCTGTTTTTCTTCAGTTTAACACACTGCTGGTGCTGCTACTGTTGCTTTCTGGGAGATTCATCTCTGTTGTTACATGTGTCTCTAGTTCTCTGCTTCCCAATTTCACAGAACTAGTTAGCGATCAACAGGTTATGTTTGTACAGGTCCGTGTCATGTGTAGCACAACTACTACAGCATGACCTTGGTCTGCTCTGGTTCAGTTTCTTTGCTGCCCTCTCTGTCTGTCTCTGTGACTCATACTCATTCTCCGTCTCTGTGTGTCTGTGTCATCTCTCTGTGTGTCTCTGCCTCTGCCTCTCTCTTCCCTTGCTAAGGATTCTGCCTTAGGATTATTATTTCTGTGATGAAACACAATGTCTAAAGCAACTTATGGAGGAAAGGTTTCATTTGGCTTACACTTCCTATCACTGTTCATTATCTACAGAAGTCAGGAGGAACCTAGAGGCAAGAGTTGACACAGAGGAGTGGCTTGCTTCCCAAGGCTTGCTCAGCCTGCTTTCTTATTGTACCAAGGAAAACCAGGCCAAAGATGGGTCCACTCACAATGGCCTGGGCCCTCTCACATCAATCTCTAATTAAGAAAATGCCCTACATGTTTGCCTGCAGTCCAATTTAGAGGAAGCATTTTCTTAATTGAGAGTCCCTCCTAGCTTGTGTCTAGTAAAATAAAATTAGGCATCACAGGGTTTCCTCTAAGAAATAATAATAAGATTATATACTGAGACATTGGACATTTGGATTTTTAAAACATAATTCAAGGATGAAGAGATGGCTCTGTGGTTAGTGTACTTGCTAATCTTACAGTACTACACCATGCTTGCAGTACCAGCATGGTGACTTATAATCTTTTGTAATTCTAGTCAAGCACTCCAACACACATCCTGGCTTCCTGGGAAAAAAAATCAAATGCCCATACACATAAAACAAAAACACATATTCTTAAAGAAGTCATATCGGCTAGTAAGTAGATAGTATCCTTATAGGGCACAAGGAACCTGGGATTTCCCATACTCATACTCAAACTAAAATTTTAATAAATTTTAAAAATACTCAATTATTTCATCTAAAAATGCTTATTACCTCCTTCTGTGTTTAATATCGCCTCATTATCATGTCAGCTTAACTTTATGAGTATAGTAGTAAACAGGTAAGATGTTAATTACAGATTTACTCAATGAGTACTGTGATGAATGAAATAATTTCAGAGAAAAATCAATACAAAAAACAATTACTAAAATAATTTAATTGGAATGTAGATTAAGGCGAAAGAACTTTAGAAAGGGAGGATAAATCTCTGGGTTAGCTCTCAAATTGTCCTACAGGCTTAAAAATCATCAGCTTTGCAAACAGCCAGGAGTAAAAATATTGCCAGGAGATTAAATTCCACTAAAGTCTGATGGTGAACTAACCATTAGGTATTTGAAGAAAGGATTGATTGTCACTATGATGAGAACAGTACATGGGGGTATGAGGCTAGAGAAGAATGTTTTGAAATCTGAAAGAACTAAGATATTTTTCCCTTTGAGGACAAGTTCTTTGTCCTCAATGAATGGTTCTGTCACAATATTGGAAAAAAGAAAAGCACACAGGAGTGACATGTTCAAGTAGATCCGCATCAAAGCGTGGGAAGACAGAAGCACTGCACAGCCCTCGGGGGAGGTGGCAACTGAAGCACATGCGCGGCCGCACAGAATAAGTTGAAGCTTATCTGAGCATAGTACTGGCTCTTTGTTTTGGTTTAATTTTAACCAACCACCATGAAATAAGCTTCATGGAAAGGTAGACACCTATGGGCTGGGATCTCTAAAATCAAGTATTACCAGATTTCTTTTAATGTAGAATAAACACATGCACCGTAGAGAACATGTTTGAGCTTGTGGCCTCACCGTGTGGAAAAACTACGCAATTCTCTGTGAAATGTTACCAAAGCACTAGTGGTATTAATGGGAGCTTTGCCCTCATGACTTTGCAACCCCCTGCAGAGGTCTCACTTCATAACACCATGGCACTGGTTTTAGCATATGAGATTTGGAGAAGTGGGCTAAGTACCCAGAACATAGAAGTACTCTTATCACTCCATGAGGCAAATGAATGGCATAAATCTTTTAAGCATAAAGTTTTTTTTCCCTCCTAAGACAATGTCATGCGGTATTTTCTCAAGCTATAACAGGTCAAGCCAAAAATAAGAGCCTCACTGAAATGACCCCAATGAAGACTGCTGAGTATGTGTGGGTGCTGAGTAAACATTTCAGATCTATTGGGTAAAGTGAAGAAACTACAAAATCTCTTATGATTTTAACTCAATGTGTTCTTAGTGTTTTCTCACATCCCATAGGATAGAAGTTCATGACTAAGCAGTCATTTAGTCATTGGGGTTTCTCACATCTGGTTACAGCTTTCAGCATTGTGATTTTAAGAACCCTGCCTTGAAGTAAAAAAAAAAAAAAACTGTCAGGGACATTTGGATGTTCGACATCTTCTGGGACAAGGCCTTGTGATGGACTGTGTTCGTTCAGGGCATGATCTACATCCACATATTCCTGAGATAAAGTGAGAATGTGACATGCTTCTTCTAGAAGGAAGAGAGAGCATGATGGTAGAGTGACTAAATTGTATTGGACCACAGACTGTTCAGATGCTGTGGTTTGAATGTGAATTGTTCTCCATAGCTTTATTTGTTTGAAACAAGAATCAAATGACCAAATGATGCTTGGTCACTAGTTGTAGCTGTTTGGGAAGGTGCAGAATCTTTAGGAAGTGTGGCTTCACTTGAGAATGTGGGTTCTCGCGGGGTGGGCCTTTAGGCTTTATAGCTGGGATCCACTTCTTGTTTGCTCTCTGCTTCCTTGTTGCAGATGTATTCTGACCACGCAGCCAGCTGCTCCAGCTCATGCCTGTGCTGCCGGCTGCCAAGTCTTCCTTGCCATGCTGCTCTGTAGCCCTCTGGAACTGCAAAACAAAAAATAAACCTTTGTCCCTACAGTTGCTTTAGTCAAGTTATTTTATCACAGTAGAAGAAAAGTAACTAAGACATTAAGCAATCACAAAAGAAGCCAAAAGACTTGAAAATTTTCTGCTAGCTCTAATGTTTATGTTTCATTTCAAACTCTTTTTTTCCCTATCACAATGTCTGCTGATAGGCTGACTCTAATTGCTGTTACTTTATCCTTTAGTATATTTGATACAATTTAAATTTCCTCATATCTGCTAAGATTTTGAACTCTGATAAATTATCAAAATAAAATAAAGCGAATCTTACCCGCACAATATTACTCAGAAGCACTGTAGCTTACTACCTTACTGAAGAATCCTCTTGTAATTTCCTCACATTCAAGTTTTAATTAAAGGTAATGCTTTAATAGATGATGTCTCATATGATATTTTATGTCCATTTAACTACACTTTCAATAACATTGAAAGCACCACTATTCTTCCCAGACTCCAAGGGATGTTGGTACTTGAGATAACTATGCTTGTTTTGAACACACAGACCTTGATTTTTACAAACCTCATTTTTCTTTTCTAATTAGTCTCAAGTACATGTAATGTGCAGAGAGAATTTATCTTGGACACAGTCATCAAGCCTGTTTTCTTTCTTAAAAATTATCTCATTGTCTTGTCTCTCATTTTAATGTAAGCTAATTTAGGACTATTTAAAAAGCATTAATTTAAAAGAAGGAAGGATCACATTGTCAGGTGTTTACCACAGAGATAAGATTTAATGGTACTTTCTTCTCTTGTTTAGGATCATTTTATATGGTTTAATATCTTGTATTTTTCTTCCAAGCCTTCAATGGTTTTTGCTTGTTTATTTGTTTTGTTTTATTTTATGGCTTTCTTATTTGTTTCAAAAAATATTCCTCATGTGACATACTCCTTGCACTTCTTACCAATGATAGTAGAAAAAGTAGAATTGTCTAAACACACATTTTCTTCAATGAAAGAAATTAACATCGGTTTTCCATCCAGAAGGCTGTGAGTGGATGGATTAATACCTGGTAAACTTTGCTATTCTGTAAAGGCAGCCTTCATGGAATCTCTGATTCCTGAGCACTGTTTCTCTGTCAACAGAGTCCATTCTTGTCAGAAAAGTCACAGGTGCTTTGCTATAGATGTGCACTTTGCCAAGGAGGACTGCTCTAGCCACCTCTAAAGCTTTGTTGTAGTAACTGTGACTTGGAAATATTTTTCCAAAGTTTTACTGTGTGGAAATGTATAAACACAAATAAAAAACACAAAACAAAAACTATCAAACAAAAAATAACCAAGAAAAGCCCAGTTGGTCATACTACAGAAGTGTTTGACCCAGCACCAGCTAAGTCATGCTGACCTGTGTTGTTTCCCTGCCAGCCATCATAGTTTCAGGAACCCAGCTCTTTCAAATTACAGAATAAATATTATATCTCCTAGGAATGTCATAAGCTACACCATAATGTCTCGCCAACTTGACTGTCTACACAAAGAGGTAAAAACAACAGCAAACACACTAATGTAGACAGGGGAAATCCTATGAGACCTCAACAACACACAAAGAACTAGAATCCTCTAAGGAATTCTGAGAGCTGGGGAAATAGTTTTCCCAAGGGAAAAGCATACCGACTTACACTCGAATAGCAAATAGTTGGCCTGGAAAAAATTCATAAAAGTAACATTATACAGAGTGAGTAAATTATATTTACATACTTATATATTATGTATGTATGTGCTCGTATATACCTATGCATAATACATTAACAATTAATGAAAATAGAAGTCATATTTTGAAGGGTGCAAGAGGAGTAAGTTTTAGAAGGAAGAAGGGAATGTGATATTAAACAATATCAAAATTATAATAAATAATTCAAAACAAAAAGTATAACCCTTTTCCAAACTCTCCTCTTTACTATAAAATGACCCAATGTTACCTTTTTCTTTGCACTATTGCTAAAGAGTGTTCCATATCTTAGGTGCAGATTTTCATACTGACTGAATAACTTTTATGGCTGAAAACCAAATCAAAAACCATGTCAGTTGTTTAGATACCATGGTAGTTTTAATGAGAGTGCAGCCCATAATTCGTATGTTTGAGTACTTGGTCCCCAGTTGGGTAAACTGTTTGGGAAAGACTAGGAGGTTTAGTCTTGTTAGCACAGATGGGTCAGCAGGTTGGATAATGATGTTTGTGCCATTCTCAGTTTGCTTTCAGACTACTGCTTGTGAATGAAAAATGCAAGCTCTCAGCTGTTGCTTCAGCTGCCTGGTTCCATGTCTTCACTCAACCTGTATACACTCTATGCTTTCAGAGTAAGCTCAACTAAACTATTTACTTATAAGTTGCCTTAGTCATTATGTAGTTTCACAGAATTAGGAAAATAAGACAGGTAAAAAATTTTATCAAATATGAGATTGTATAGAATATTCGTGTTCAGCTGTTTAGGTAGGCTACTGAGAAACAGAGTTTTAGTTGTGTAGAAAGTGAAAAAAAATATTTTGCTGAACACATGGTAGTTTCTGGTTAGTTAACAATGAGAGTTTGAGAAATGTAGATAGATGTAAACTAAGAATTTCTGACTAGTAGACTGTTAATTTTGCACCACTGTACACACACACACACACACACATACACACACACACACACATACACACACACACACACATACACACACACACACACACACACACAAGAGGAAAGGCATCATTTGTTTTTTATTTCAAAGAGTTTCGTAGGTGGTCTCTTGCTACTTTGATTCTGTAATCGTGGAAAGGCAAATTCTGAGGTAAGAAGTATATTGTGGGTTAGTGCAGTGGGTCACCTCACCATGGGCAGTTGGTGGAGCAGGAGGCATAATGTTAATAGGGGTTTTAATACTCTCTTCAAAAGCATTTAGTTAATGACTTACTTTGTTCCTTGGGGTTCTCTTATTGCTTTGCCTCCCTGTAGTGCTGTCACATGCTGGAACCTAGGCTTCAACTGAGGAACGTGTAAGGGACATCAATCTATAAGCTATAATATAAATTTTTTATTTTACTCTTAAGCAGAGAATCAAATTCCACTTCAGTCTTGCAAGGTAAGTACTTTATCAACACAGAATATGTATATTTGGATTTTTAAAAATATCTAAAGGTATTAGATAGCAATCTAAGGTGTGGTGCTAGGAGAAAGTCAGGATTGAGTAAAATACATAGGAACAGTGTGTCCAAATTATCAGTGAATACTAATCTTTTGGCTTTTTCAGGGTGAATATGTAATTTTCATCAAGAACTTTCAAATGAAAGAAAAAATATTACTGTAATTATAGAAAAAAAAGACAGTTTTAATCTGTCTATTATTTCTTTCTAAGATTCCTTGAAGGAGGTTTATTTTATCTGGTGAGCAAGACATATTCCAATTGTATTTAAAAACACATGGCACGTATTTGGGTGACAAGCACAGCGTTATGATCCTGTAAAGGACCTTACAAGCAAAAACTTCATGACATGTTAAAGCATTAGCATTTCTATTCAGTGTATTTCAATTATAAATATCCATGAGGAACAAAACAGTGAAGCTCAGATGAAGCAGTTTTTAATAATAGGAGATAAGTGTTGGAAATAATATTTAATAGTTTGACTCATGAAGTTGTAATAGCAAAACACTTTGAGGGCAATCAAAAGTGCTTCAGACAGCATTTGACTTTTCTGTTTTCATAGTAGGACATAATGAAGGAGAGCTTTCATATTAACTCTGTCAGAAATTCAATACATACTCTTAAACAACAATGGTGTAATGACAAGTGAAACCATTCAGACTCCATGGTTGTCTTCATGCACACAGCAAGAAATAAAAACAAGACCAGAAAATGGTGAAAGTGAATTCATGAGCGCAGTGTTCAAATAGTAGACAAACAAATCTGATAACTATCACCATTTGAGTGGTGATGTGAAATAAGAAAACAGATCAATTACAAGCAGCATGGAAAATTAGCAGAGACAAGAACAGAAATCAGGCATATACTTACCTCAAGGATAAAGATTAGTAGTGACAATCAACATTTCACTGTGTGGAACCTCTGATGTTATTTATAGCCTGTATGTATTTCCTCTGTCTTTTGATTTTCCATTTATCTAATATCAGAAGTATTCTTTTATTTGCAGATTAAATAGAATCACTCAGTAAGTATAAGTCCTAGTTTGCTTTGTATATCTATGATAAATACCCTGACTAAAACCACTTGTTTGGATCAGAGATCATTAAGGGAATCCAAAATACAAACTCAAGGAAGGCAGAAACCTGGAGGCAACTGAAGACTGTTAAAGAATGTTGTTTGTTGGCTTGTTCCTCATTGATAGCTTAGCCTGCTTTCTCATAGAACCCAGGAACATCTGTCATGTGACCTTTTTACAATGGACTGGGCTTCCCAACTTTATCATTGATCAAAACTGCACCATGAACTAGGCTACAAGTCAGTCTGATAAGGATGTTTTCTCAGTTGAAGTCCTCTGTTCCCAGATGATTCTAGCTTGTCTCAAGTTGTCAAAGAATTAACCACACTAGAGTTAGGAAAATATCATCACATATATTTATAACTAAATATAAGATAATTCACCTGCTTATACATAGCATACCTACCCTTGGCCAATGGGACGAGTATCAGATTTGTTTTATTAATATTGGAACAATATAATTACAGCTCTGTATCACCAAGTATGACAGAAGATAAGTTTAGAAAAGACTGTGACATTCATTTTTTTAAGTAAACAAGGAGGAGGAAGAGGAGGAGGAGAAACAAGTTTTAATTGGATATTCTTAGTATTCTAGAGTTTCTTGATATTATTACTTGGAATTGCATAAACTTCAAATACCTCCCTGTCTTATTTTCTTCACAGTAAAATGCATAAATAGACAATGTCACAGATTTGTTTGTTTTTGTAATTGCCTCCATCTCTAAGCAATACATGATTATGTAAATGTTTTAAACTGTGATGCATCCTCCTTATCTCTGTAATTGATCCTTTTATTCTCAAGTCAAGATGAATAAGCACAAGGTGACATTAAGGACTTAGTGGCAAGTACCATATCAGTGTTCCTGACCTCCACTTTATATGCAAAATTTATCTTTCAAACAGTGATAGCCTTGCTTAATGTACTGGCCAACAAGAGTCATATGGAATTGTTATATGATCAACAGTAACTTGAAAGTTAACTGAGTTTATATTTTTTAACCCTTGGAGAAATTTTAAACCCATGAAAGAACTTTTAAGATGGCTGAAGACAGAAAATTTGACCCTCATGATCCCTAATACTGTTAAATGAAACACAACATTCCATTTAAAGAACTAGGCAAATTAATTCTATAATATTTTATTCTAACATAAGTATTTCTATACTGGAAGATAAATTGGAAAAGAAACAGCTGCAAGACAAGCTTGGAAAGCTAAAGTCAAAATGTGTCACACATAAAATGTAGTCTGAATAATTTATCCATTTTTGTAGTGACATTTGTACAACTATAATATTTTCAAGCAAAGATATAACTGGTAATGTTTCCAGTTACAAATAGATTCTTCAGTCTCATAGCAGACATCGCAGGTGGGTCTCTCTGTGTGTGGAAATGTGTGCATGCCCGTGCGTGCATGCATGGGGGTGTGGACTAGGGGTGTGGGAGCCCAGTACGTCCTAAGTTAGTCTCCATTTGCTATTCCTTTGTTTCTCCCCCACATCCAGGGGCCATTCATCTTTGTGTCTCTTTTCATTCATCTCCAGACCTTTAGAAGACTTTTAGTGTGTGGGGGTGGGGTGGGGGGAGTAAGGCAGGTGAGGGGAAAGGAGGAGGAAATGGAGATGAAGAAGATGATTAAACTGGAGTCGAAGAACAGAGCCCCAGAGGAGATGACAGAGTTAGTCAGTTAGTCCTTGATAATTGCTTGTGTGTCAGTGGGGAGAATAAAGGTCTGAGTGACACTTTTAAAGAGCTGGAATTTCTTAGTATGGCCAATGAGGAACTAAGTTTGAGCTAGAACAGCTGAGGTAAACCACCTAGCCAGAGTTCAAATAAAGCTCGAAAGAGTGAGTTTACTGAGCAGTAAGTCTCTGAGGCTGAAAATATTCTGACATCAGATTAGATTGTATGGAGGCTACAAGCTTCTTGGACTAGGCTTAGGTTAACAAACAAAGGCAATAAGCCTCCGAGATGACAATTACATCAGGAAAACAAAACACACTTTTACACCTGGTCTTTATTGACACCTCATTTCATCTTAAAAACAGAGCTATATTAAAATTCTAGGTTAAGATCCAAAAATGAAAGATGGTATTTAATATTTGCCTTTCTGAGACTGAGTTCCCTCACTCAGAATAGATTTTATCAGTTTTATCTATTTTTCTCTTTCTGTTGCTCAAAGGCTCTCTGTAGGGTATTGGAGGGAAAAAAAATCATCAACATCACACTAGCATTAAAAGCTGTATGCTGTAGTAGTAAAGTGTCAGGCAAGATATACCCACTGGTACAATTATGCAATGAATGATTGTCGTATAACCCATTACTTCCAGTTTGGGAGTAAGGCCTGCTCTACAGAAGGAATCTATGCTGGGCATTGTAAAAGTGGGCAAAGCCTAAGAATGGACATATAACAGGTCCCATGATGGAACACACTACTAGTGTTTTGCCAAATTAACATGCAGTTAAACTGTCTTTCAAATATTCATAGACTAGTATATCTCAGCATTGATCTGAGATGCTCTTCCCATACTAACAATACCCAAAGTAGGGGTTCATGACTATTCCAGAGTGCTGAAATCAAGTGATTTCTAAATCCTCAGTCCCAAAGGAAACATCATGGTCACCACTTTTAAAGGCCTGGGGACATCTCAGAAAAGGCATGGAAAAAATAGGGGAGCCCACGGATTGTAGGTGTATGGTAGGGTGCTTTCACATGGATAGTGCATTGCAATTGAAATCATAAACATAGTTGTTTGGACTGACTTCAGTGGAAAGAGAGAGAGAGAGAGAGAGAGAGAGAGAGAGAGAGAGAGAGAGAGAGAGAAAAGAAAAGAAAAAGAATAAAAGAAACACATGTAGAAGGGCGACTAGGAAGAGAAAGGGGTTGGTGTGAGTCACAGGGAGATGACTCATTAAGTCTAGTTGCTATTTCCCAACTACCCCTGGGAATGGGGCTTGCCCTAGTGTGGTTGACCCACCAGTGCACGTTGAAAATGTTTGATTCTCCCTCTCGCAGAAATTATCACATGGCAATAACACTCATCTAGTGGAATGGTTTCCCACTTGTCCACCTTTATGCCAAATTCCAAGACCTAATTGTGCTTCATGTAACCTTGGCATAATTTTATACACGCCATCATATTTGCTGTGAGCTCATATGTGCAACTATCCTGTTTGTCCAGAAAATCTCATCTTTCACCTTTATCTGTCTCTTACTAAGTTTCTGCCTCCTCTTCCTCCACCCTTAAAGGGAAAGGTATGATATGTAATGCTTCTTTCAGGGCATATAACTTCATAGTTGCATTTCCTCTTCACCTTGGCTCATTGGCAGTCTCTGCTTTAATAGACTTTATTATAACAAAATACATACTAGACTCATATATCAAGGACACATCAAGCCAACACTTAGAGGGTTCATCTCTATTGGATAACTTTCACAGTCTTGGAAGATGATAAGCCACGGTACCAAAGGTAAAAAGTAACCATCACTATCACCCAGCTATGAGTACAATAATGTACAATAATGTACATTAATGTACAGTACAATAATGACTCATGCAAAGACATGCCCGCAAGTGAGATAGTGACACAAATATTATGGAAGGAACCAATCATTTTCTGATTGAGTCTAAGTATTGCTGTATGAGATAGAACCCATTAGGCCATAGCCCTGTTAGAAAACATATTACTGTTACTCTGTTAGACAGACAAGGCATTAAAATGACTTCTAATGATGCATTGTTATACTCATTGAACTGTGCATCTCTTAAATGAACCTACATAATTTTTTCTTGAAGTAGACAATTTGTAAAAAAAAAAACATTTTAATACTAAAAGAATACTAGATTTCCTTATTAGCTCTCAGAATTTTGATTTGATAAAATTAATAGCGCTTCATAATAAAAAAACCAACTATGAATATTTAAAAGTATCCTTTAAAGTGAACAAATGTCTAGGTTAAATCTTATAAACTAATTCTAATTATTGAAAAATTAGAATTTCTGTTAAATTAGAACAACTATTTCTTCTATTTGACCATAATATAAGGCCATTTTTGTTAAAAATATAAGTGATTAACAATTGAAAAGGAAAGGGAAAGCTGTCATTATTCATAAGTAATGTTAATATTTCTTTAGAATAATTTAAATTATTACTTTCATGAAAAATGAATAAGCAGAAATCAAATTGTATCTCCATATTCTTGACACAATGAATATATGTAAATTCTAAAAAGGAACTAGACTAGGGGCCCATACAGGTGATTTAAGGTTAATGTGAACACTGTGAAGAACTTCTGCATCTAAAAGAAAACTTGGATTAAAGGTTTATGTACTAATTAACCCCTATGAAAACTATAATCTAAAAGATATTGTTATACTGCTTTTTCAGTTGTTTTCATTTGACCATCAAGGAGTAAAGAATGGCTTTATGATTCAAAGCTTCTTAAGGAAGAATGTGGTTCAGAGTCCTAAGAATAGGTAAACATTTTGCATTTTATTTTTTAACAAATTGAGAATTAAACATTTGCCCTGAGCAGCTAAAGCGCTATTTTACACAGTAGTAAAGACAGAGCGGACCAATGAAAAAAGTCATCCAAAGTAAGTGAGAATGAGAACATGACTTTGAACAAAACATTAGAGGGGGTTGTTCTTTTTACCGATATAAGCCATGCAAATTTTATCATGTAAATGGGTTATGTGTTTTCTTTATTATTTTTCATCCTGTTTAACAAGAGACTTTTAATGAAATACAATGAATATTTTTGTCTGAACAAAAATAATTTCTGGGTGAAGTGCCAACATTTACATGTATGTTCATAAGTATATAAAGCTGAAAACATAAATTTTAAAAAGGCAAATTGTTATTTTCTGAGACTTGTTTACATTTTTAATAGAATTGATACCTTTTTTTTAATTGATACCTTTTAATTGGATAATTCACCACTCATTAAGTAAAATTTTCTGCACTGAGGACAGACGCTCTAAAAAGTAGACAAACTATTCAGAACTCAGAAATATGATCAAGATAGAAGAAATTTTCTTTTGATGATTTCTAGGGTACCATTGGAGTTATTTACCTCATAAAGCTATAGCTATTTCCCTTTAAGATGTGTGTTACCATAAATTATGTCAGTGATGAGAGGAACATAATTAAATTCTTACTTTGAATATAAGAGATAATTTTCAATGCAAGATGACTGTCCTATTTATAGATGAATTAATTGGAACAAAGGAACAAGGAACTAAGGAATGTATCTGCTAAAAGCAAATGATCCAGATGGAGGAGATTACCCAGAGACTTCCAGAGCCCAATTAAGGGTCCTGGTAAATACTGTGCATATTTTGCTGGCTGTGAATGCAAATGGAGACCTGATTATCATTCCAACTGAGAACATTACATAATCGCTCCATTGACTGTACTTACTTGCTCAATGCTCATGTTCAATTTAAGACATGCATTATCCTTACATAAAGTTCTCAGTGGCTACTATTCTGGCATTGTAATGGACTTTCTCTTACAAATGATTAAATTGCTCATATTTTTTCAGTGAGCATTTAAGGTCATAGAGTACATTTGCAAAATATTCGAATTCAAATATACCACTGACTTATGTTCAAAGAGGAACAGATCGTCTACTTATGACTATTGGCATCTATCCAGTGTCATGATATATTAAAAACTAATTTTAACAAAGAATAGATTTCATGTTCATCAATAGTCTTTAAAATGGCCTTGAGCTATTGTTACAAGTACGAGTAAGATTTATATCAAGTTTTCCTTTTCTCTTTTCTTAAGTACAGAATCACTCACATGGAGAATTATTAATGACAATTCTGGCAGATGAGAAAAATAACATAGTTATATATCATTGTTGAT